>NC_018396.1:2525054-2645000 GCF_000208865.1 Neospora caninum Liverpool | reverse complement strand
GGCTGCGACCAAACCAACCCAAATTATCGGCAGACTACAGGCGAATGCAAAGTTGACATAAACGTCAAAGCGAGACCTTCGTCCGTTGCGGACAATAACGTCGTCACCTGCGCCTACGGCAAGGACAGCAACCCTGAGCCCCTGAATGTCGAGATGACACAGAGAAGAACACCCTCACGGTTCAGTGTGGTTCCGAGGGATCCCTCAATCCTGAGTCCTATGCAACCCAATACTGCGATCCCGAGGGAGAACTGAACGACTGCACTCAGAAGATGTTTGAGGATATTCTGCCTACGTTCGCGACCAGCTGGTGGTCAAAGGCAGACGATGGTAATTCTGCCACGCTGACAATCCCGCCGGCAGAGTTCCCTGAATCCGAACACCAATTCCGCCTGGGATGCGTCCCCAAGACGGCAGATTCTGAACAACCCGACACTGCGGCGAAGGGTGGAGAAAAGGGAGAATCACAGACAGCTGCCACTACGTCGAACTGCGATGTGATTGTGACTGTGAGGTCAGGAAGCTCTCCTTCGTCATCGGGTCAACTGGTACCTACCATCGCTGGTGCAGCCGCTTTGGCAGGACTCCTCGTCGGGTCCTTCTAATTATTGTAATCATGCAGTGTCGTCCCGAACGCTCACAGCGTGTGGGAATGGTCTCGATTTCCGCATCTTTGCAGAGTCGAAAGCAGGCTTCGGTTTTTTTCACAGTTTTCCATAGAGCGATCTCGGAGATGGAATGCATCCTCGTTCCATCCTTGTTCGGTATAATTCATTTGTTCATTTCCAGCAAATGCTGACTCGCCGGCAGATCGATCTGTTTGAAGCTGTTGCCGTCAGGGAACCACGTGCTGCAGTAACTTGTGCTCGCATATGTATGCATCGACCGTTGTTGCGCGTTTCGCCGGGGTGCGAGGGGTATACGACACGCTAATGGCCACATATCAGGACCCGCGCTCGTGCCCAGCTCCAGTCTTCCAGGTGCGTCGGAAAAAATGTGCAGCGTTCCATCTGGGAAATTCGCAGGCTTTTATGTGGCGAAGCCCTAGATGCAGTGTTTGAATCAATCGTTCATCAATTTCCACCAGTGCTTCGATAATAGCACGTTTACCGTGAACATGGAGTCGACTGTCGACCCCTCATCTGGGATGTCAGCATAAAATCCCGTTCTTCAGCGTATCTTCTGCTGTCTCTCGTCGCCCACAGCGCCTGATTCACAAACGTTCTCTGCAGAGTTGGTTGCGAGATGGAGATTTGACAGACTTTTCTTAAGGCGCCACGCAGGCAGGCGCTTAAGCGTCGTGAAGCTAGGATTGTTTCAGCGGCCACATACTTCCACATTTCCAGTGGGGGCAGGTCAGACGATTAGGTTCTCTGCCGACGACAGAACGGGGGAATGATTTCTTGCACGCCATTAATACCGCCACTACGGATGAAGGCGTCTTCACAACGGCGTTCACGCTACTACGATGCTGGGCATATAGGAAACTGCCAGGTCCATCCTGCTTTTTCATCATGTGCAAAAGGACCCGGAACACAACAAGCAGTGTGAAAGAGGGAGAGGAAACTGTACCCCTCACTACTTAGGCGAGAATTCTCTTCACTGAACCACTCCACCTCACCCCACAGCCTTCTCCGGAATCGTCGAGAAGTAAATACGTTGAAAACAGACGTTAGCCGTAACCGTTCTGCATACTTACCAGGACTCCATCCCTGGTAGCAGCAGAATCTGTCTGCACTCTCGACTCAAAACGCGTTGTGGCGGGACGCCCAGGGGGGACTTCATCACGGCATGCGTCCGCACCGCCAATCGACTAGCCCCAGCTATATCCAGACCGCGAGCCGTGCTGAGAGGGAGCGTCCGACTGTTGCATGCAACAGATGCCGTACAAAAACTAGGAAAATATAGAGGTTTATGCTTAAACCTCGATTACGTGGCTTCTCCTTTTCTCCGTCTATTTCGAATGCCCATCAATTCGCCTGCGACCCTTCACAATGGCGAGGACTGCGAAAATGGATCGACGTCGTGAAGGGTTCAAGTCGAGGGCCCGCAAGCTGATGGTAGTGTGCATGGGTGGCGTTTTCTTGCTCTCTGGCGGGGTGGTTGCGGGAGATTATCTGCGCGAAGGAACTCTGCAGCGAAATTTGCAAGCCCTATCGCGTGGCGCTACGCAGAGTCCACCAAATTTTGACGGTCAAGTCGCCACATGCGTGTTGACTGGCGGGCAACGATCTGAGACGCAAACACCTACCGCTTTGACGTTGTCGAAAGAAAATCTGGCAGCTACGCTGCGGTGCACTGGCGCAAATAACGAGGCAGTCCCCCAAGAGATGACGGAAGTCTGTTCGGCGACGGTTACGTCCCCGACGGTAGCAACGTGCAAGGGTACGAACAGTGGCGGCACGCGGGTCGCGCTGAACACTCTGCTGGGGTCAAGCCGGGGAATTGTGTGGCAAAAAACCTCCCCCACTGCCGAACCGGCAACAAACGGCGAGGAGCGGACGTTGCAGCTGCAGGAGACAGACCTTCCACTTAGCGACAAGGCCTTCTTCGTAGGCTGCGACAAGAAATCTACCGAAGTTCCTGAGCCGTCGCCCACCACAGGTTGCAGAGTTGACGTGAATGTAAAAGCGAGACCTTCGTCTGTTGCAGACAATAACGTCGTCATCTGCGCTTACGGCAAGGACAGCAACCCCGAGCCCCTGCACGTTGAGATGACAACGGACAAGAACACACTCACTATTCAGTGTGGTTCCGAGGGATCACTGAATCCTGAATCCTATGCAACCCGGTACTGCGATCTCCAGGGAGAGTTGGAAAACTGCGCTTCGAAGTCGTTTCAGGATATTCTTACTACATTTGCGACCAGCTGGTGGTCAAAGGGAGACGACAGTCGATCCGCCACGCTGACCATCCCGCAGACGGACTTTCCTGAATCCGAACAGCAATTCCGGGTGGGTTGTGTCTACAAAAATGAGACTTCTGGTGGTCCCAAACCCGCGGCGAAGGGTGCAAAAACGGGAGAAGCACATGCAGCTGCTACTACGTCGAACTGCAATGTGATTGTGACTGTGAGGTCAGGAAGCGCTAATTCGTCATCGGGTCAACTGGTAGCTACACTCGCTGGTGCAGCCACGATGACAGGACTGGTCGTTGGGTCCTTGTAATCAGTGTAAGCGTGTTGGCTCATCTCTGGCTTTCACGGTTCGTGGCTGTTATCTTGATTTACTGGCAGCCATGTAGAGTTTGAGCAGGCTCATTTTATTTATGGTCTCCAGGCGTATTTCTCAGACGGTCTTCTCCCTTTTCCGAATAACCATGCACTCTTGCCTCTCGACAGCAAAGTCCTGTGCAAACCGATACGTTTCTAAAATTCGCTGTCATGGGGCCACGTGCCGCAGGACTAATGTGCGAGTGTATGGAGGTATGTATCTGTTGCTGTGCCTTACGCCAAGGTGCGAAGTGTATACGACACTCTCATGGCAGCACACCGGGTCACGTGCTCATGCCCAGGCTTGGTGTTCCGTTTGCGCTGAAAAGATGTGTGCAATGTTCCTTCGGGGACTTCCACAGTGTTTTGATGAGAGGAATGACTAGATGCCGTCCTTAAGATAATTTGTTATTATTTTGTGCCAGTAGCTGCAGACTCACTGTTTTACTTTGTACTTTTCTGTCGACCTCTCACAGGGTCTGTCGCTCAAAAAGCCCGTTCATCCGGGTATCTTCTACTGTCTATCGTCACGCACAGTGTCTACCCTAGAGGCGTCTGGTGCAGAGTTGTTTGTGTTGTGAGGATTTGTCGAACTGCTTCTTGCGGCAGCACGTGGGCCGGTGGTTCGGCGTAGTGAACGTAGGACTGTTTCAGTCGCCACGTACTTGAACATTTCCAGGGGGTCAGGAAAGCGCTTTCGATGTTCATGTGGACGAGAAAACAGACCAAATGATTCTCTGCATTCATTTAACACCGCCGCTGTGAAGACGATGTCGTCTTCACAATGGTTTCGAGGGGAAAACGCTTCTTGGGTTTCTGGGGCACTGTCAGGTCCATCCCGTCTTCTAATCATGGGCAAAAGAACCCGCAACAAGCAGTGTGAAAGAGGCAGATGAAACTGTACCCCTCGATACCGGGGCGAGAATTCCCTTCACTGAACCTCTCCTCCTCACCCCCACAGCCTTTCCACAATCGGTGAAAAATAGAGAAATTGAAAAGAAATCTCAGGCAAAACCGTTCGGCATGCTTGCCAGTTTTCCAGCCCTGCTAGCAGCAGAAACTGTGTGCACTCTCGACTCCAAACGCATTTTGGCGGGACGCCCAGGGCGCCTTCATCCCGGCACGGGTCCGCGCCGCCAACCGACTTGCCCCAGCTATTTGCTAGGGGAAGCGTCCGACTACGGCATGCGACAGATGCCCTATAAAAGGTACAGACTTATGAAAATGTCATTTTAAACCCTGTTTACGTGGCTTCTCGTATCGTCTCTCCATTTGGAAGGCTCCCCACGTTGTCCTGAGATCCTTCACAATGGCGAAGACTGTGAGAATGGATCAGCGGCGCGGAGGGTTCAAGTCGAGAGCACGCAAGTTGATGGCGGTCTGCATGGGTGGTGTTTTGTTGCTCTCGTGTGGACAAGCTGCGGCAGAGTATTTGCGTGAAGGAACTCTGCAGCGAAATTTGCAAGGAACACCGGCCGCAGGTACCCAGAATGGACCGGAATTCCAAGGGCAGGTGGCCACATGCACCTTGTCAGAAGGGAGTGACGGAGGAAGAACTGCTGTTGATGCCACTGGCGCACTGACACTGTCGAAAGACAATTTGACCGTTACGTTGATGTGTGCTGGTGCAAAAAACCAGGCAGTCCCCTTAACGTTGACGAAGGTCTGTTCCGCCACTGTTCAGAACCCCACAGTCGCAGAATGCAAAACCGATACCGACGGCAAGCAGATCACGCTGGAATCACTGCTGGGGTCCAACCGCAGTATCGCGTGGAAGAACACTTCCCAGGCAGCTGAGGAGAAACAAACCAACGGTGAGGAGAGGGCCTTGGAGCTGCAGGCAACAGACCTTCCAATTAGCGACAGGCGCTTCTTCGTAGGCTGTGACAAAAACAACGATGAAAAAGCTCCGCTGTCGCCATCGGCAGAGTGCAAAGTCGACGTGAATGTCAAAGCGAGACCTTCGTCTGTTACGGACAATAACGTCGTCATCTGCGCATACGGCAAGGACAGCAACCCTGAGCCGCTGAAGGTTGAGATGACAACAGAGAAGAACACCCTCACTATTCAGTGTGGTTCCGAGGGATCCCTCAATCCTGAAACCTATGCAACCCAGTACTGCGATCTCCAGGGAGAGGTGGGGAATTGCACTCTGAAGACGTTTGAGGATATTTTTTCTACATATGCAACCAGCTGGTGGTTAAAGGCAGACGATAGTAGATCCGCCACATTGACAATCCCGGAGACGGACTTTCCAGAATCCGAACACCAATTCCGTTTGGGATGCGTCCACAAACCGGCAAACACCGAGCAACCACTCCCTAACGAGGAAAGTAGCAAAACTGGAAGTTCACAACCAGTCGCTACTACATCGAATTGCAATGTGATTGTGATTGTCAGGTCGGGAAACTCTGCTTCGTCGTCTGCTCAAATGGCAGCTGCAATCGCTGGTACAGCCGGGTTGACAGGACTCCTCGTCGGGTCCTTGTAATCAGTGTAACCGTTCCAGGTTATATATAAATATATGTATGTATATCGAGATTTCACGGTTCGTGGCTGTTATCTTGATTTACTGGCAGCCATGTAGAGTTTGAGCAGGCTCATTTTATTTATGGTCTCCAGGCGTATTTCTCAGACGGTTTTCTTCCTTCTCCGAATAACCCATGCACTCTTGCCCGTCTCCGACAAATTCCTGTACACATCGATACGTTTCTAAAATTCGCTGTCATGGGGCCACGTGCCGCAGGACTAATGTGCGAGTGCATGGAGACATGTATCCGTTTCTGTGTCTTCCGCCAAGGTGTGAGCGGTATACGACACTCTCATGGCAGCACACCGGGTCACGTGCTCATGCCCAGGCTTGATGTTCCGTTTGCGCTGAAAAGAAGTGTGCAATGTTCCTTCGGGGACTTCCACAGCGTTTTGATGAGGGGAATGACTAGATGTCGTCCTTAAGATAAATGGTTATTAATTTGTCACAGTAACTTGACAGTAACATCTTATGGTTGTACTTTTGTACTTCGCGTCGACCACTCAGCGAGTCTGTCGCTCAAAAAGCCCGTTCATCCGGGTATCTTCTACTGTCTACCGTCACACACAGTGGCTACCCTAGAGGCGCCTGGTGCAGATTTTTTCGTGTTGTGAGGATTTGTCGAACTGTTTCTTGCTGCGGCGCGCAAGCCGGTGGTTCGGCGTCGTGAAGGTAGGACTGCCTCAGTCGCCACGTACTTGAACATTTCCAGGGGGTCAGGGAAGCACTTGTGATGGTCATGTCGAGGAGAGAACTGACCCAATGATTCTGTGCACTCATTTGATACCGCCGCTAAGAAGACGATGTCGTCTTCACAATGGTTTCCAGGGGAAAACGATTTTTGGGTTTCTAGGTCACCTTCAGGTCCATCCCGTTTTTTTAACCATGAGCAAAAGGACCCGCAACAAGCAGTGTGAAAGAGGCAGATGAAACTGTGCCCCTCGATACCTGAGCGAGGCTGCGCTTCACGAAACCTCTCCTCCTCACCCCACAGCCTTTCCAGAACCGGCGAGAAATAAATGCGTTGAACAAATCCGTGGGGCAGAACCATTCTGGCGTATTTTCGGTCCTCCATCCCCGGTAGCAGCACAAAGTGTGTGCACTCTCGACTTCAAACTCATTTTGGCGGGACGCTCAGGGGGCCTTCATCCGGGCACGCGTCCGCACAGCCGATCGACTAGCCCCTGCTATTTGCTGAGGGGGAGTGTCCGCCTTTGGCATGCGACAGTGCCCTATAAAAAGAAGGGACACATAAAAATATTTTTGTAAAAATCTCCGTTGAGTGGCTCCTCGTATTGTCTGTCCATTCTGAATGCTCCTCACTTTGTCTTGGGATTCTCCACAATGGCGAAGGCTGCGAGAATGGATCAACGGCGCGGAGGGTTCAGGTCGAGGGCCCGCAAGTTGATGGCATTGTGCATCGGTGGAGTTTTGTTGCTCTCTGGGGGGCATGCTGGGGCAGATTATTTGCGTGAAGGAACTCTGCAGCGAGATTTAGAACCGGAGCCAGAAGCGGAAACCCAGACTGAACCAGTATTGAGCGGGCAAGTCGCCACTTGTACCTTGCCAACAGTAGGTGTTGGAGCAAGCACTGGCGACAATGCTACTAGCGCCCTGACACTGTCGAAAGATAATTTGACCGCTACATTGAAGTGTTCAGGTAAAGACTACGTGGCAATTCCCAAATTGATGCAGAAAGTCTGTTCCGCGACTGTTCAGGATCCCACGGTCGCAGGCTGCAAAAATGATACGCAGGGTACAGGGAACGGCAAGCAGGTCCAGCTGGAATCACTACTGGGGTCAAGCCGGCGCATTGTGTGGAACAAAACCTCTCCTACTCCCGACCAAGCAAAGGAGGGCGAGGAGTGGACATTGCAGCTACAGGAGACAGACCTTCCTCTTACCGACAAAACCTTCTTCGTCGGTTGTGACCAAACCGACCCAAAGCCCCAACAGGCTGCGGGAGCATGCAAAGTCGACGTGGTTGTCAAAGCGAGACCTTCGTCTCTTGCGGACAATAACGTCGTCACCTGCGCCTACGGAAAGGACAGCAACCCTGAGCCCCTGAAGGTTGAGATGACAACAGAAAACAACACCCTCACTATTCAGTGTGGCTCCGAGGGATCTCTGAATCCTGAATCCTATGCAACCCAGTACTGCGATCTCCAGGGAGAGTTGGAGAACTGCACGCTGAAGAAGTTTGAAGATATTTTGCCTACATTTGCAACCAGCTGGTGGTCAAAGGCAGACGATAGTAGATCCGCCACATTGACCATCCCGGAGACGGACTTTCCTGAATCCGAACAGCAATTCCGGGTGGGTTGTGTCTACAAGGATGATATCTCTGATGGACCCGAACCCCGGGCGAAGGGTGCGAAAACGGTAGAATCACAGGCAGATGCCACTACCTCGAATTGCAATGTGATTGTGACTGTGAAGTCAGGAAGCTTTGCTTCGTCGTCAGGTCAACTGGTACCTACCATCGCTGGTGCAGCCGCGATGACAGGACTCCTCGTCGGGTCCTTGTAACTAGTGTAACAAAGTATTGGCATATGGAGCCCTTACCACTTGCTTGTGGGTGCCGTTTCGTTCTCAGCGGTTCTGCAGTATGTGATGCAGGCTTCCTTGTGTGACAGTCCTGTTCAGATATAACTCTGAGATGTCTTTCTTCTTTTTGCGAAGACCCCGTGTCTCTCGCCCTTCCACAGCAAAGTCCTGTGCATCGATACGTTTGTTAAATTCGCCTGCGTTGGGCCACGTGCCGCAGGGCAAATGTGCGTGCAAATTTGTAAACATCTATCCGTTTCTGTGTTTTACGCGGCGGTGTGAGGGGAACATAACTTTTCATGTCAGTAGATGGGGGCATGTACTCATACCCAGTCCCAGTGTTTCGTGTATGTGGGAAATAAATGTGCAAATCCATCTGGGAGATTCACAGCCTCTTTATGTGGAGAAAAGGACTGGAGGAAATGCTTGAATCAATCACTCGCCAACTTGTCTCACTGCCTGGAGAATAGGTGTTGCATGTGTTTTGGTGTCGACCTCTGGACAGGGCTGTCACCACAAAAACCATTCTTCTCTGCACCGTATTTTATCGTCACTGTCGCCGGTCACCCACAGTGGCTGCACTAGACAGTCTGGTACAGAGTTGCTTGTGACGTAGGGCGTTGTCGAACTGCTTCTTGCGGCGCAGCGCAGGTAGGCGCTTAAGCGTCATGAAGCTAGGGTTGTTTCAGTGGCCACATACTTCCACATTTCCAGTGGGGGTAGGTCAGACGATTAGGTTCTCTGCCGACGACAGAACGATGGAATGATTTTCTGCACTCCATTGACACCGCCGCTAAGGAGACGATGTCGTCAGCACAATGGCGTTCAGGCAAATACGCATATGGGGTTTCTAGGGCACTGTCAGGTCCATCCCGTTTTTTAATCATGGGCAAAAGGACCCCCAACAAGGAGTCTCAAAAGGCCCACATGAATCACCCGTCGGTATCTGGGCGAGACATCGCTTCACTGAACTCCCCCCTTCCATCAAGCCGTTCGCCAGAATCGTCGACAAGTAAATGAGTTGAAAAGAAACATTAGACAGAATCGTTCTGCCTTCTTTTCGGTCCTGCATCCCTGGTAGCAGCAGAAACTGTGCGCACTCTCGACTCAAAACGCGTTGAGGCGGGACGCCCAGGGGGCCTTCATCGCGGCACGCGTCCGCAACGCCAATCGACTCGCCCCGGGTATTTTTGCAGACGGCGAGCTGTGCTGAGAGGGAAGCGTCAGACTTTGGCATGCGACAGATGCCCTATAAAAAGTGAGGACTTACGAAAATATTTGTTTCAAAACTGCTTTACGAGCTTCTCGTGTTGGCTGCCTCTTTGGAAGACTCGTCAATTTGCATGAGGTTCTTCACAATGGCGAAGTCTGTGACAATGGAGCAGCGGCGCGGAGGGTTAAAGTCGAGGGCCCGCAAGTTGATGGCATTGTGCATGGGTGGAGTCTTGTTGCTCTCTGGCGGGCATGCTGGGTCAGAATATTTGCGTGAAGGAACACTGCAGCGAAATTTAGATCAGGAGCCAGAAGCGGCTACCCAGACTGAACCAGTATTCAGCGGGCAAGTCGCCACTTGTACCTTGCCAACAGGAGGTGTTGGAAGAAGCACGGCCGACGATGCTACTAGCGCCCTGACACTGTCGAAAGATAATTTGACCGCTACATTGAAGTGTTCAGGTACAGACTACGTTGCAATTCCCCAAAAGATGACGAAGGTATGTGCCGCTACTGTTCAGGACCCCTCAGTAAAAAACTGCAAAACTGATCTGCAGGATACAGGGAACGGCAAGCAGATCACGCTGCCAGCACTCCTGGGGTCCAGCCGCAGTATCGAGTGGAAAAAAACTCTGACAACTGGGGTCCAAAACACCGGCGAAGTATGGACCTTGGAGCTACAAGAGGCAGACCTTCCATTTAGCGACAAAGCCTTCTTCGTAGGCTGCGACAAGAAAACTGCCGACAATCCTGCGCCGTCACCCATCACAGATTGTAAAGTTGACGTGGTTGTCAAAGCGAGACCGTCTTCCGTTGCCGACAATAATGTCGTCGCCTGCGCATACGGCAAGGACAGCAACCCTGAGCCCCTGAAGGTTGAGATGACAACAGAGAGGAACACCCTCACTATTCAATGTGGCTCCGAGGGATCTCTGAATCCTGAATCCTATGCAACCCAGTACTGCGATCTCCAGGGAGAGTTGGAGAACTGCACGCTGAAGAAGTTTGAAGATATTTTGCCTACATTTGCAACCAGCTGGTGGTCAAAGGCAGACGATAGTAGATCCGCCACATTGACAATCCCGGAGACGGACTTTCCAGAATCCGAACACCAATTCCGTTTGGGATGCGTCCACAAACCGGCAAACACCGAGCAACCCCCTCTTACCGAGGAAAGCAGCAAAACTGGAAGTTCACAACCAGTCGCTACTACATCGAATTGCAATGTGATTGTGACTGTCAGGTCGGGAAACTCTGCTTCGTCGTCTGCTCAAATGGCAGCTGCAATCGCTGGTACAGCCGGGTTGACAGGACTCCTCGTCGGGTCCTTGTAATCAGTGTAACCGTTCCAGGTTATATATAAATATATGTATGTATATCGAGATTTCACGGTTCGTGGCTGTTATCTTGATTTACTGGCAGCCATGTAGAGTTTGAGCAGGCTCATTTTATTTATGGTCTCCAGGCGTATTTCTCAGACGGTTTTCTTCCTTCTCCGAATAACCCATGCACTCTTGCCCGTCTCCGACAAATTCCTGTACACATCGATACGTTTCTAAAATTCGCTGTCATGGGGCCACGTGCCGCAGGACTAATGTGCGAGTGCATGGAGACATGTATCCGTTTCTGTGTCTTCCGCCAAGGTGTGAGCGGTATACGACACTCTCATGGCAGCACACCGGGTCACGTGCTCATGCCCAGGCTTGATGTTCCGTTTGCGCTGAAAAGAAGTGTGCAATGTTCCTTCGAGGACTTCCACAGCGTTTTGATGAGGGGAATGACTAGACGCCGTCCTTAAGATAAATGGTTATTAATTTGTCACAGTAACTTGACAGTAACATCTTATGGTTGTACTTTCGCATCGGCCTCTCACAATGTGTGTCACTCAAAAAGCCTGTTCATCCCCGTATATTAGACTGTCTACCGTCACATACAGTGGCTACCCTAGAGGCGTCTGGTGCAGAGTTGTTTGTTTTGTGAGGATTTGTGGAACTGTTTCTTGCTGCGGCGCGTAAGCCGGTGGTTCGGCGTAGTGAACGTAGGACTGTTTCAGTCGCCACGTACTTGAACATTTCCAGGGGGTCAGGAAAGCGCTTTTGATGTTCATGTGGACGAGAAAACGGACCAAATGATTCTCTGCACTCATTTAATATCGCCGCTGTGAAGACGATGTCGTCTTCACAATGGTTTCCAGGGGGAAACACTTCTTGGGTTTCTGGGGCACTGTCAGGTCCATCCCGTCTTTTAATCAAGGGCAAAAGGACCCGCAACAAGCAGTGTGAAAGAGGCAGATGAGCACCCCCATTGATATCGGGGCAATTCGCTTCACGGAACCTCTCCTCCTCACCCCACAGCCCTTCGCCAGAATCGTCGACAAGTAAATGAGTTGAAGAGAAACATTAGGCAGAACCATTCTGCATGCTTTCCAGTCTTCCATCCCTGGTAGCAGCAGAAACAGCGTACCCTCCGACTCTAAACCGCACTCTGGCGGCACGCCCAGCGGGGCCTTCATCCCGGCACGCGTCCGCACCGCCAATCGACTCGCCCCAGGTATTTTTGCAGACGGTGAGCTGTGCTGAGAGGGAGCGTCCGACTATGGCATGCGACAGATGCCCTATAAAAAGTAGAGACTTATGAAAATGACTGTTTAAACCCCGTTCACGTGGCTTCTCGTATCGTCTGTCCATTTGGAAGGGTCATCAATTCGCATGAGGTTTAAACTATGGCGAGGGCTGCGAGAATGAATCGACGACTTGGAGGGTTCAGGTCGAGAGCCCGCAAGTTGATGGCATTGTGCATGGGTGGAGTTTTGTTGCTCTCTGGCGGGCATGCTGTGGCAGATTATTTGCGTGAAGGAACTCTGCGGCGCAATTTGCAAGCAGAAGAGGGTGGGTCGACCCAGACTGAACCAGTATTCAGCGGGCAAGTCGCCACATGCACCTTGTCACCAGGGGGTGGTGGAACAAGAAATGGCGATGATGCTGCTACCGCTCTGACACTGTCGAAAGGCATTTTAACCGCTACATTGGTGTGTTCTGGTGAAAACAACGAGGCGGTTCCCAAAGGGATGAAGAAAGTCTGTTCTGCGGGTGAGGGGCAGACTGTGGCAAAATGCAAGTCTCATGAGGATGGCACGGTTCAGGTCACGCTGGAATCTCTCCTGGGGTCCAGCCGCAGTATCGAGTGGAGAAAAACAACTCAAACACTCGAAGAGCAGAACAACGGCGAGGAGTGGACCTTGGAGCTACAAGAGGCAGACCTTCCACTTAGCGACAAAGCCTTCTTCGTCGGCTGCGACAAAAATGAAGCACACCAACTACTAAGCCTAGAGGGAAAGGCTGCGGTAGACTGCAAAGTCGACGTGAATGTCAAAGCGAGACCTTCGTCTGTTACGGACAATAACGTCGTCACCTGCGCATACGGCAAGGACAGCAACCCTGAGCCCCTGAAGGTTGAGATGACAACAGAAAACAACACCCTCACTATTCAGTGTGGTTCCGAGGGATCCCTCAATCCTGAATCCTATGCAACCCAGTACTGCGATCTCCAGGGAGAGTTGGAGAACTGCACTCTGAAGACGTTCGAGGATATTTTGCCTACGTTTGCGGCCAGCTGGTGGTCAAAGGGAGACAATAGTAGATCCGCCACGCTGACCATCCCGCAGACGGACTTTCCTGAATCCGAACAGCAATTCCGGGTGGGTTGTGTCTACAAAAATGAGACTTCTGGTGGTCCCAAACCCGCGGCGAAGGGTGCAAAAACGGGAGAAGCACATGCAGCTGCTACTACGTCGAACTGCAATGTGATTGTGACTGTGAGGTCAGGAAGCGCTAATTCGTCATCGGGTCAACTGGTAGCTACACTCGCTGGTGCAGCCACGATGACAGGACTGGTCGTTGGGTCCTTGTAATCAGTGTAAGCGTGTTGGCTCATCTCTGGCTTTCACGGTTCGTGGCTGTTATCTTGATTTACTGGCAGCCATGTAGAGTTTGAGCAGGCTCATTTTATTTATGGTCTCCAGGCGTATTTCTCAGACGGTCTTCTCCCTTTTCCGAATAACCATGCACTCTTGCCTCTCGACAGCAAAGTCCTCTGCAAATCGAGATGTTTCTATGATTCCCCGTCTCGGGCCACGTGCCGCACACTAATATGCGTGTGAATGGAGACATGTATCCGTTTCGGTGCCTTACGCCAAGGTGTGAGCGGTATACGACACTCTCATGGCAGCACACCGGGGCACGAGGAATGACTAGAGGCCGTCCTTAAGATCATTGGTTATTAATTTGTGCCAGTAACAGGAGAATAACATCTTTATCGTTGTAGTTTCGCGTCGACCTCTCACAGTGTCTGTCACTCGAAAAGCCCGTTCATCCGGGTATATTCTACTGTGTACTGTCACACACAGTGGCTACCCTAGAGGCGTCTGGTGCAGAGTTGTTTGTGTTGTGGGGATTTGTCGAACTGCTTCTTGGGGCAGCACGTACGCCGGCGGTTCGGCGTCGTCAACGTTGTATCTGCTTCTGGGCCTTACGCCAAAGTGCGAGGGGTGTGCGCCACTCTCATGGCAACATACCACGACACACGCTCGTGCACATCCCCCGTTTTCCGCGTAAGTCCGAATAAGTGTGCAATGTTCCATCCGGGAGATTCGCTTCCTAGGTGCACTGGTTGAAACAGTCTGTCATCAATTTGCCCCAGTTCCTGCAGAATAGCAGGTTTACCGTGAACTTCGAGTCGGCTGTCGACCCCTCATCGGGGGTGTCTGTATAAAATCCCGTTCTTCAGCGTATCTTCTGCTGTCTCTCATCGCTCACAGCACCTGATTCACAAACATTTTATGCAGACTTGTTTGTGAGGTGGAGATTTGACCGACTTTTCTTAGCACACCATGTAGGCAGGCGCTTAAGCGTCATGAAGTTTGGAGTGTTTCAGTGGTCACATACTTCCACATTTCCAGGGAGGCCAAGGCAGATGATTTGTTTCTCTGTCAACAACAGAACGTGTCAAATGATTCTCAGCACTCCTTTCATACTACGCCTAAGGGGAAGAAGTCGTCTTCACAACAGCGTTCAGGGACTTGGTTTCGTAAGACACTGTCAATTCCAACCCGTTTTTTAATCATGGGCAAAAGCAGTATGAAAAAGGCAGATGAAACACCCCTCGATACCTGGTCGAGAATTCACATCACGAAACCTCTCCTCCTCACCCCACAGACTTTTACGGAATTGTCGACAAGTAAATGAGTTGAAAAGAGACGTTAGCCATAACCGTTCTGCATGCTTTCCAGTCTTCCATCCCTGGTAGCAGCAGAAACTGTGTGCACTCTCGACTCTAAAACGCTCTGTGGCGGGACGCCCAGGGGGGTATTCATCCGGGCACGCGTCCGCACCGCCAATCGACTAGCCCCGGGTGTTTTTGCAGACGGCGAGCTGTGCTGAGAGGGAAGCGTCAGACTTTGGCATGCGACAGATACCCTATAAAAAGTGGGGACTTATGAAAATATTTGTTTCAAAACTGCTTTATGAGCTTCTCCTGCTGGCTCTCAATTTGAAAGACTCATCAAGTTGCATGAGGTTCTCCACAATGGCGAAGTCTGTGAGAATGGAGCAGCGGCGCGGAGGGTTGAAGTCGAGGGCCCGCAAGCTGATGGCGGTGTGCATGGGTGGAGTTTTATTGCTCTCTGGCGGGAAAGTTGCGGCAGATTATTTCGGGAAGGAACTCTGCAGCGAAATCTCCAAAGAGATCTGGGCGGGGCTACTCAGACAGGACCAGAATTCAACGGACAGATCGCCACATGTACCTTGTCGGCAACTGGTGGAGGAAGAGGCAGTGCCGAAAAGGTTACAGCTTTGACACTGTCGAAAGACAATTTGACCGTTACGTTGAAGTGTTCAGGTACAGACTACGTTGCAATTCCCCAAGAGATGACGAAGGTCTGTTCCGCGACTGTTCAGGAGCCCTCAGTAAAAAGCTGCAAAACTGATACGCAGGGTACAGGGAACGGCAAGCAGATCACCCTGGAATCACTCCTGGGGTCCAACCGCAGTATCGAGTGGAAGAACACTTCCCAGGCAACTGAGGAGAAACAAACCAACGGTAAGGAGAGGACCTTGGAGCTACAGGAGACAGACCTTCCATTTAGCGACAAGGCATTCTTCGTAGGATGTGACAAAAACAATGATCGAAAGGTTTCGCTGTTGCCATCGGCAGAGTGCAAAGTCGACGTGAATGTCAAAGCGAGACCTTCGTCTGTTACGGACAATAACGTCGTCATCTGCGCCTACGGCAAGGACAGCAACCCTGAGCCGCTGAAGGTTGAGATGACAACAGAGAAGAACACCCTCACTATTCAGTGTGGTTCCGAGGGATCCCTCAATCCTGAATCCTATGCAACCCAGTACTGCGATCCTGAGGGAGAAGTGGACAGCTGCGAAGAGAAGAAGTTTGAGGGCATCCTTCCTATGTTCTCGACCAGCTGGTGGTCAAAGGGAGCGGATAGTAATTCGGCCACGCTGACCATCCCGCAGACGGACTTCCCGGAGTCAGAGCAGCGATTTCGTGTGGGTTGTGTCTACAAGGAGGCAAATTCTGAAGCAACCAAACCTGCGCTGAAAGGTGGAGGAAAGAGAGAATCAGAAACAGCTCGTACCACCTTGAGTTGCAATGTGATTGTGAGGTCAGGAAGCCCTGTTTCGCCATTGGGTCAGATGGCTGCAACAATTGCAGGGGCAGCCGCCTTGGTAGGGCTGCTCGCAGGTTCCTTTGAAGCGCGTTCGTGAACCTGCGTGCACATCAGATTCCTGCGAGGTTGTGTGGCCACACTAATTTCGGGGAGTTCGCACTTACGGCAATTCGCCACTAGTTGACAACCGTCAGACAAAGCTCTGAGGCGGTCTTCATTTCTGACGCGACTGTGGAGGCGTGACAAGCGTGCGCGCCTGTCAGTATCATGCGGTTCTGAATCTCCGGTACTCTGAACAGCAAAACCATCAAACTTATGCAGACGTTTTATCTTTTTGCACTACGGGCATGAGACATGAACTCTCCGTTGACTCTCTGACGTCGAGACTGTATGCCTCGAATAACGACACGGAGGAAAAGCATAAAAGGCTTTGCAGTATTCCGTCCTACGACGTTGAAGAGATGCGGGGGTAGCGCGTCGACGAAAGCAACACGTAGACGGCACCGTACATCTCGACGACCTAACGGCTTTAAGAAGACACGTGTCGGAGGGGAGATGTCGTACATTTGTCGAGCGTACAAGAGGCATGAATCACAGGGCTGTTGCATTCTAACGGGGACTTCTGCAGCCACTGAAAAGTGGGCACCACAGGGAATATAAACTAGACTGGAGATAGAAAACACATATTCTCTAAAAACTCAATATTTATGTTGGACTTGAAAAGCTTGCGACGACGAAATGGATAAACGTGAAGTCGTAGAGCATATTGTAAACTCCGTTCCAAGTGCCGCGCACCCTGATGCTGCACACATACGCCCCATACTCCCCAGAAACAGGCAGTTCGTATAAACCTAGAAATCCCATTTTGTAAAGTGTAACAGGGAGTCTAGCTTCAGTTGTTATCTGATTGGTATTGCATGCCTGGTGACTTATATTATGATTGTTATTAATGGGAGCACCATTCCCTGGGTACCAAATCCAGTGCTCTGCCTTGGGCAGCCCGCTGCACAGCGAAACAAAATGGGCTCAGAGATGTTCTCTTAATATCGGCTATTTGTTCCGCTTCGCGTGTCGCTCGCTGCTTTCCGCTGCGAAGCCAGGCCTGTACCCTTTGCATTTCTCCATCCCTTATGCTCAGGACAGCAGAGCAGTCTCCTCCTGTCTGCGTCCCAGAAATGTTCAGCCTCACTTCGTGACCTTTCTCTGTCGTGGCGCGGGGGGGACGTACACCCGACATTGGGAAGTCGGCGGGTGTGTGGGATTTTTCCGTCGCGGTTTTTGCATGAAAGAGACTGAAAAACGCACCAGACACAAGGCCTTTGAGCTGAAGGATTTCTTTGAACGTTTCGGTACTGGTAGAGGACACACCAGACCGAGCGCTAGCTGCTGTCGCGGGCCTTTAACGCGTCCACCTCACACACCACCGGAGGGTTGCTCGATCCTCTGGCGTTATGAGGGACGAGCAAGATTCGCGCTTCAGGGGATCGAATCCGAAAAGGATGCAGAAACGCATGTGTGTGGATTTATTTCCGGCGACCAGGGAACGTCTATTCTCTCGTTCTGTCTTCATTCTTCGCCACTTTCCCAACTTGCCCGGCTCTTCGTCCGCGCCTCTGCAACCATTCAAGACAGAGAGCCTCCCTGGGCCGACCATTTTCCCTGGATTCCTGAGAAATACGCAGGGAGTCTTGGCCCCGTTTTCTAACAGCGAGGTTTCTCTGTACATCTTGCTTTCAGTCTCTTCTCTTATCTCTTCTCTACGGTTCGGCGTCTTGCCCGTGTCGCATCCAACGACACACGCGGCCTTCTTTCAGCGAAAACAAGTGTTGGCGGAAACGAAGGGGTGCTAAAAAATACCATGGCCGATAGATAAGCCCTTCTCCTGCCCTGTAAATACGTGTGCATAAATGCAAGTATCTGCATCGAGCTCGATCGATGCTGGCGTACCTGCACACGTTTGTCTCTGTACAGCGAGAAACGCATCTGAGGAACCCTGTCTGCCCCCGGATCAAAAGCGCCGTCCCAGGAGGACTACGGCACCGGAAGTTTTCTCCACCTTCGCGGTCATTGTTCTCTTTCTCTCTAAAGACATTCCATTCCGTGTCGTTCCCTGTGAGTGACGTACATTCTCTTAACCGCATTACGTAAGATATCCGCCTATCTATTGACACCAGAGGCCTACTCGTGGAGATGCGCATGCATGTATGTATCGCTGGCTATCCAAGTTCTGCTATCCAGATGTAGAAGCAGTTGAAACCCAAGGGAACGGAATCCTTGATTTTCGCTAATCCAGTCAAGGGATTTCTCGTTTTTGTCGGCAAACGAGGAAATCTCGTCCGCCGAAGTGAGGGTGCGCAAGTGTTTCATTTCTTTCGTGGACGGCGACGCATCGCGAGATTGTCTACAAAACTTTTTGATGAAGAAAAAGATTTCCTGAGCGTAGTCCGAGTCTCGTGTCGTCGCTGCTAGCTCTTTTCCATGTCAAGTGTAATGCATTTTTTGTGGCGATCTAACTGGGTTTTCTGTTCTATCCAGAGCTATCTTCTGTCACCTGTTAGGGAAATTTGGCTGTCAGGTCGCCGATCCTCCCTGTCCACACGCCTCCCTTGTCTCCTCGTTCCCGTCTTCTTCCTCCCTTCTCTGTTTTAGTTCGCTGTTCGCATTTGTCTTCGCATTTCGGGCACTGCTCCCACAGTGTCCGCTCCTGCCCTCGTGTCCGCTTTCTCCGTCCCGTCTGTTTTCGCCGTTTACCGCCGTCGCCGCCTTTCCGCTTTCTGTGGCCTCTCCATCTCTCATCTTTTCCCCCCACCCCCTCCTGTCGCCTTTTCTTGTTCTCTCTGCTTCTCTCACGAGCATCTTGTCTGTATCCCGTGGGCTTTTTCTCTCCTTTGTCCTCTCCTTTCCTCAGCTCCTTTTTCCTTTTCTCGTTTTGTCTTGGGCTGCGTCTCGTCGTCGCTGCCATGGCAGATCTGGTGGACGGTCGGGGTCCTTCGCGCGGGACCGACGGGGACTTTGGGTCGCCGTACCAGGGTTTGCCTCTTCTGTACCATCTGTCTTTTCTGCACGATTTGTTGAATTATTCCACGGCTCTGCTGTGGCTGCTGGCGTACGTCGCGCTGATGCTCAAGGTCCAGCGCGAGCGTAACGCGTACGGCTTATCATTTCAGTCGCTCTTTGCCTTGGTCTGGGTAGAAGTGAGCAACGTACTGCTCATTCTCTGTTTGCTGGTCTATCACAACAAGCCGATCCACGCCGAGTTCTTCATCGTCGACTGCTCTTCGGCCCTCATCTCGCTCGCGGCCTTCGTTTACATCAACCGATACTTCAGCTCGACCTACGAGAGTCAGCGTGACAACTTCGGCAAACGCTTCTGCCGGCTGCTTTGCGGGAAGTTATGCGTGGACAAGTTCTCTTGGCTCTTCCTCTACCTCGTCGCCTTCATCATCTCCTGTCCCATGTTTTTCTTGCGACGCTCCAAGTACGCAGCCCCCCTCGCGGTGATCGCAAGCAACGGCAGCTTCCGTCTCTTCGCCTTGACGGCCCTCTCCTTCTGGGAATGCTTCAACGACAGCGTCCTCGCGCTCGCCCTCGTCCCGCAACTCTTCATGTTCTACAACAAACGACCCAGAAAGGTCACCAACCTCCTCGGCACATTCGTCGCCCTCCTCTTCTTCGCTCGCATCTGTGCCTTCCTCTACTGGTACTTCTTCCGCACAACCATGGCGGCATGTGGTGCTCCACATGCATATGCTTATACCGATATATATATACCTATGTATATCTGTAGATGCAGCTGCTCGTGTATATACACATATACATTGATGCAATGGTAGCTATCTACAGCAAGTTGGGCTGGCAGGTGGCTGTGCACGCGCTGCATGTATGTGTGTACATAACTATGTATAATCGTGTATTTATATGCATATATGTATATATATTTCGAAAGAAAGCTGTCCCACTTAACGTTTCTGCATCGACACGGCTACACCTACAAATATGCGCATACATATGTAGTGATGTGTGTGGACATCTCTCGCCATGTGTCACTGTGGTTTTCTGAGTTGTTTCTGCATTTTTGCAGGCTCACCTTCACGTGGTTCCACACGTCTGAGCCGACAGGCCGTGGCATCCATCTGTTGACAGAGGCGCTGAACATTCTCATTCTCCTAGATTTCCTCTACCACTACATCCGTGCGAAGCTCGCAGGAGAGCGAGATATTTCGCTCCCCATCTAAGGTGCGCAGAGAGCGTCTCACGTGGAACTAAACGAGAAATTGTTTTCTCTTTCTCCGCCCTTCACACGTCTCTTCCCGTAGACGGGAATGGCAGCTGCGTTAAAGTGGACGAGAGCTCCTCTTCCAGGATCACGGACGAAGTGCTGTGGGGGGTAGGCGAGAAACATTTCTTCTCGCGAATGGTGGAAGTTCCAAGAACGAAGTTGCACAGACTCGCCTCACTGCATCTCGCACGGGAGGCGCGCAGATCTTTGCTAGGGTCCGCTTAAAAACGAAGGTGCGCGTGTGCGAGGCGAAGCCAGGGCGGACTTGTGCTTGTCATCTTCCTGAAAAAGGAACGTGGACGGAAATTGACTTCCGGCCACGCGTTTCCGAAGGAAACAGGAAGCTTTGAAACGCTTGACGTTGTCATTTTGTTTATCGTCTATTAGTGCCCATGCAGTGGACAAGACGTACTTTGCAACTATTTCCAATGCCATCTATCTGCGTTGTTTTTTTTTGCCGTCCTGTCAAGCGTATGCCTCCGTGAGGTGACGTGGATCTGGGTGAGTGGCAATGATCCGAGGAAACAGCTCGCTGAAAAACACTCGCGAGGGGGAAAGACAGAACAGTCGCTTTCTTGTGGATCCTTACAGCCTCGAAAAGAGGCGAGCCGCCTCTTTTCGGTACAACAGGAGTGGTTATGGGTAATGCAGGTATGGATATTGCACTACACGGTACATACTATATTGTTGCACATTTCCACTTTGTATTATCTCGTGGAACCATGAGTACAGTACTTGGAAGTATATATATCTATATATATAGTGGAAGGAAGTACAAATAGCTGCACGGCGGATGTTGTAGAATCGGATGCTACGTGAACAGCTGTCGTGATCGTCGAGAGGACGGCTGCTGAGGTCTTGAAATAGAATGAGTGCGTCGATCTTCTGGTTCTCGCTCTTTTCCGTCTCGCTCGTTCATCTTTTCTCATCGTCTTTCCGTCGACTGCGGGAAGAAAGATAGGGTTTTCCCGCAGGATGTTTCGATGTGAAAATCCCTTCGTAGACGCTTCCAGTGGATAATCATTCTCGACCATCCTTAAATCTTCGGCGACGTTTGAGAATATTGAAAGAGATAGATCTCGAGAGGTACACACAGAAGCATAGCCAAAGAAGGGCGTACACCCAGGCGCACATACATTACAGATACATAAACACACGTGAATCCGTGTATGTGTGCGTATCTAATTATACAAATTAGCATATAAGCAAGCAGAGGTCTATGTGCAAAAGCATGTTATTTGCGGATGTTCTGTTGCTGAATCTTCAAGGTGTTTTTATGGGGGACAGACAACCGTGTGCCCTAGAAGCAAATGGAAAAGTCGTGTGCATCGTTAAATCTCCTTTTCTTGCCCATTGAGAAGTAAAAAATACCAGCAGGCTAGGTCTCATTTTGCGTGCCTCTGATGAGGAGGCATCTGTGCATTGGAAGGATTCGTTTGTTCTTGTGTAGAAAGGGGTGCGGAGCTCAGAGGCTACAGGGGGTAGCATCCACATGCGTTCAACCGTTCATTGCCATACAAACAGATGAGTGCATCGTCAAAACGGCCGTTCTCGATCTGGAAGACGACCCCCCAAAAACACAATTGAAGCACTCGTAGAGGAGCGGATAGAACGATGGAATGGTATGGAGGCAGAAGGCGAAAGAACGCAACATCTCCACTCACAAACCGGCCCACCGAACGCCATTCCTCTTCGTTTCCCTGCGCTGCATCTTTCAGTGGAACGGACGCTGCATGTGCCTCAAAGCAACAGGCTGCTCTCAGCCCAGAAATGCCTGTTCCGTGTCACCGGTGTTTTTCCGTGGCAACATTCACGTTTCTCAAGGGTACACGTCGCGAGTGGCAAGAGCAGGGGATCTATCGAAGCGTAAATCGGCGCTTCACAAGAGAAACACGACGAAGACGCTACGTGGTTTCTCGATTCTGTCCCAAGGGAAAAAAGCTGACACAGTAGCAGATTCTTCTGTGTTAGATGTGCATACGGGTGCAACTCCAGGTGGTTCTTCTTTCTGGTGTTTCCCGTAGCAATTGCCGCACCGTTTTCCTCTCGTTATGCTTTGAGGGCGAGAACGCAACTCTGCAAATGCTCGGTGTGCTTGGAAACGGGAACCAGCTGATATCTCCCAGACAGACGAAGAAGCCTCCTTCATGCGTTTGTCCCTTCCTGCTCGTGATTCTTGCTGCTTTTACACGTCCTGCACGTCGAGGAGCCCTCCAGTGAAACAATCTGCGCGTGCTCTAAGGACGAAGAAGCGTGCCTGGTACTCGTCAGCGACAATTACTTCCGTTTTTCCTGGGTTTTTGTCTCTTTGCTGCGGCACCGAGACCGTCAGGAAGACACTGCTCTCCCTGTGTGCGCTGGGAAGTCGCGAAAAGAAACCTAATCCAAAACGAAGTCGCGAAGCCCCCTTCATGTGGATCATGATGAATACTGAAAATGTCCACGGCAAAAAACGCGTTGTGCGTACTTGGAAGACGAACACCTTTGGCGAGAGGTTTTCTTCTTTTTTCGGTGCTGGTGTTCTAAAGCCTAAATGAATTTGTTGACTTTTTTTACAATTGCGGAGCGCCCGAGACCGCGCACGTCCTGTCAAATGCAAAACTAATTTGACTGGTATGTTCTGCCATGCCCCGCTCTAGGTTATGAAACATATTTCCTTCTCTCGGGTGTCCTTGTTGAAAGAGAGTAACAGCAGGTTAACTGAGAGAGACGCAGAAGTTTTCCGTGCGACGCGAACGCATCTGTCCGCAAAACTTGTTTCCTCAAAAACCTCAGAACCGTTTCCAGTCTTCCTCTCTGTGCACCGGCCTCTTCCCCTTCTCTCTCGGCTCTCGCTTCTCATCAATCTCGTGTGCATCATACATAGTGAGATAGTTGAGGCAAGGGTTGCTCGTTCCCTCTGTTGCCAGGGATGTTGCTCGAAGTCAACGCGAGTTCCGTTTTGTCTTGTTTCGCAGAAGCCACTCCAGTTTCCCGTGGGAAGTAACTCAGTTCACACGTGTTCGTTTCGCCAGCGACCTTTGGCTCGATCCTGCGTGCTCACAGAAATCTCTGTATGCATATACATATATATACGCACACGTATATGCGTTGCTGTATGGACATTCATTTGTGCGTTGCTACGTAGTTTGTTGTGGTTTCCACCCTTGTGGTTTCTCTTTTTCTGTGACCCCTTGGAGAAGAGAATCAGGAAGAAAGAATGGGGAAACCAGCAAAGCCACTTCGACGGTTAGCACCTGGTCAGGCCTTCCCCTTAGATGCCAATTCTCCGACGATGCCCGACACAAACGAGGCCGATGAACCAGCGAAAGCCTCTTCGCTCGCCGCTCCGGTGTCCAGGCAACAGCGGGAAAAGTCCGTGTCCAGTGGGTGTCGACGTCTATCCGCTGTCGGAAGGAAACTGAAGAGAACAATCGCTTCGTTCTTCTTTTGGCTGATTTCTTGCCTCACACATCTCCTCTTTGTCGTCACAGGGGTAGGGAGTTCCCATTTATCCGAGTTCTAGGGTTTGGAGTTTGAAGATCTTTGAGCAAAACGCTTGCGGCTCTCTTTCTAGTCACCTGAAGGACTGTATCCTGAACGCTCCGATGTAGATATGTATAGTTAGGCGGGCACGCGGACAGATGCGTAGGTGAATCTGTGTATCCGTACATGCATATTTCTTCGCATTTACGCGTCGCGATAACGAAATTCTTGGAGATCAGCGCATACGTGGTGCCCGCATATACGTATATATAAATTTATTTCTATAAAGATATACTTGTATTTGTATGTGTATGGCTCTGCTGATGCCCGATGGCTGAGAGTGTGACCACATCTATAGATATATATGCATACGGCATGAAAAACACATGCACTTTAGAAGGCGTTGTTGTGTCTGGAATTTTGTCTTTTTCTCAAATTTACTAAGTTCTCTTGAAGTTGCTCACTTTCCGCGTTTCTCAAGTTCCCGTTTTTTCCCTGCTTGCTCTCAGCCGTTCCCAAAAAGGGCTTCTCCACTTCCTCCTCGGCTGAGTGAGGATCGATCGGCACGGGGCGCCGCGGCGAACCCGGCGAGGGCGAAAAGGCAGGCGAAAAAGCGTTCTTCTCAGCCGAGAAGGACGGCCGAGGCGGGAGAGGGAAGCGCAGCGTCTCCTGTTCTTTTCGACCCTTCTCCCTCGCGAGAACAAGAGAAAATTGCCAGGATTACATCGGGAACGGTGACCACAGATGCGCCTTCTGGAGAGCTTCAGAGCAAGTCACGCCGCCGAGTTGGGAGACAAAATCTACCGAACAGGAGGGAGGAAAGCCGCGACGCCGCATGTCTTCAAGGTGCGAGAGGACTGGAGGAAGGCAGAGAGAAGGCACGGACGGAAGCAGACAAGCCGGCGGAGCAAGCTGAATTCGGAGACCCGCAAAAGGGAGAGAAATCCGATAGCGCTGCGGCAGGCTCGTCCTCTGCACGCGACACCGAACCGCATTTGGAGCTGCAAAGACAGGAGATCCCGTCCGGACACAATGAAGCGGCGGATCAGCATGGAGAGGCAGTTAGAGCGGGAAAAGAAAACACAGACAAAAGCATTTTCCCGGAGGTGACGCGCACTCAATCGAGAGGTGCGCTGGGTTGTGCGTCTGCCGCGCAGCTCGACGTCTTTCTTCCGCAAAATCCAACGAAAGGTGGGAGAGCAAAGCAATCCTTAGAAAGGCACGAAACTCAAGAGGTGAGAAGCAGTCCAGGGACCGATCGAATTCCCCTTCCTGGGGAAGAGACCTTGGGCGCGAGAGACGCGTCGCGTTGGCCGCCTCTCCCTCTGACGGGGAAAGAGAGAAACGAGGGAAAGTGTTTTGCAGAAGACGCCACCAAGAAGGGAAAACAAAGCGAGAAGAAGGGAGACCACAACGAGAAGGGAGAACAAGAGAACGGAAAGAGACAAGGCAGTTACTCTTTCCTGAGGCCGAGCCTCGAGGAAGAAAAGAACGCGGCTCAGAAAGGTGAGCTTTCTGCTTCAGCAAACGGGCGCCGAGTTCCCTCTTGCGCCGCAGGTCCTTTCCATGCGCTACGAGGCCGTGGACGAAAGGGGAGAAGAGAAAAGACCTCGTCGGATCGGTTTCCCAGTTTGTGGGAGGCTGGAGAGCAGAGGGAAAACGGCGTTGAGCAGCCTACGCAAGGAGATGAGTCACGTCCCAGACGAGCGGAAGTCGTATCGAGGTTCTCCGAAGAAGGGCAGTCCACAGGTTCATCTGCTGGCTCTCCTGGCGCTCTGTCTCACTCCTTGTCTTTGTCTTTCGCGGTGTCTCGAGAAGACACGAGGAACGGCTGCTCGAAGGTTACGTGTTTGGGGCACAAAGAGGAATGCTGGCACTTCGTGTCCGGAAGAAAAGCGAGGAAACGGGAGTTTCCCTATCCCCTGAGGCCGTCCCGGGTGTACGGTGTTCTCAGTGAAGACGCGGAAGCTTCATCATACCCTCCGGCCCCACGCACAGGCCAAGAGCGCGAAGAGACACAAACACCACCTGAGAGACAGGGAAACAGTCTGGTTCTCGAAAGGACGAGCCATTCGCGTTCGAGTGCGCATGCCGTACACAACACTGAAAAAGAGTCTTCAAAAATAGAGTCGCCGCCACACTCGCCTCCGTCTTTCCCTTCTCGTCGGTCTTCTCTCTTGCCTTCTTCCCCCCCTGCGCCAGCGCTGGAGGATACAACCGTCAGCCGCTGGGCTGAAGTTCATCGACAAGGGAAGACAAGGAAACCTCCAGGGGAAACTGGCCTCGCAAAACCTACTCATTCCCCTTCTTCCTTTTCGGTCTCGGCTTCTGCGCTCCCTGCGTCTGCCTCGAAGGCTGCCATGCCGCGGCGCTGGACTGACCACATATCTGGCGACGGAGAGGAGGGTTGCTCGTGGGAGAAGGGATCGGAAGCGGCGAGAACCGTTCCTTTGCCTATTTCGACAGACACGAAAGAAAGTGTCATCTGTCCCCATCCCCATCTTCCGCTTCCCACTACTGAAGAAAATCACGCACGGGTCTTTCCCGAACGAGGAAAGCAGAAAGGAAGAACACCAGGACACGCTTCCTCGGAAGGCAGTCAACCTGGATTTTCCTCCTCTCCTCCGTCGTCCACTCTTGCTTCTTCTTCTCTGGCGTCTTCCTCGCTGTCTGAAGCTGTCCCTTCTTCTGCCTCTTTTGCCGGAGACAGGCGTGGGGGCGACGCAACTCCACTTGGTAACGAGACACAGGGCCCACGCGGAGGCGGGGAGTCTTCGGTGAGTCCCCGTCCCCCTTGCTCTCGTCCTGAGACTCACGAGAAGGGAGGGCAAGAAGAAAAGATCGGAGAGCAGCCGAAAGGAAGTTGGGACCGAGACCATGAAAACGCGGATCTTGTCCCTGAAAACGATGCCGCAAATGTCGCCTGGCCTAACGATGCCGCAAATATCTCCTGGCCTTCCTTAGGGGCCTCGCTGGGCCTGCAGAAGAAGCGGGAAGCGCCACGTGACCGGTAAGCTTGTTCTGTTTCCAGAGCGCGACACAATGAACCCCTCGTAGAACCCAGCGGCGAGAGTGTCATAGGGTTGCGCAGGCTGAAGGAGAACCGGTCACCACGTGTTCTTTCGAGAGAAGAATCCATCGCCGCGCGAGAAAGGAGAAAAACCTAGCCGAGACACAGCGGCGCAGGAGTGACGGAAACGAGAGAATCTAGAGAAACTGAAAGTGGGGACTCGACTGGGGAAAACGAACGCAACCGATTCTTTGCTTGCCGTTAGGAGTCTTGGCTCAAAACGTTTTTTCCTGTCTGTTCTCTCCCTTTCTCTCTCTTTCGTGCTGGACTGCGCCAGGCCTGCTGCGAAAAGCCGTCTGGGCTTTCTTTTTGAAGCGCCGATCCCGCCCCGTCCTCTGCGCCACGAGAGACCTCCGCACTCACAGGCGCATCGACCAGGTGCCCACAAGCCACCTTCTGCTGCTTTTCCGTACCCTTCCTCGTCACTTGCTGCTGGACACAGCCACAACTCTCCACTGTGGAACGCGCCTCATCACTTGCCTCCCGGCCACGAAACTGGGGAGGCTGCGTGGCAAGCGAAAGGAGAGCGCGGCCGAGACGGTCGAGCGCCAGCGTCCACACTCGGGCGAGGGGCAATGCGCGAACACCCTGAGAGTAAGACAAATCGCGAACATGCAGAGGACAGCCAGAGAGAACCAACGGGAAAGCAAGGTGGATCCACCTTCATACGAGAAGACGAAGAACAGGTTGACACCACAGGAACAGGGGTGGAGGCAGAGCAGAAAAAAAACACCATCCGCGCACATTCACACAAAGTTGTGGAAATGGGTGTTCGTCTTGGAATGCACTTGGACATACGCGAGGAGTCACCACAACATGCACACGGACACACAAAGTGGAAAGTGCCTCATGGCAGGCCTGCAGGAATGTAGAAGGCGAACGGGGTGCCTTTCTCTTTGCTCACTCTAAGTGAATCTGCGTGAGTATCTCTGCATGCACAAGCATATATATGTGTATGTATGTATGTATGTATATATATATATATATATATATATATTTGTGCGTGTGGATACGTATAGTGAACGAAGATATCCGCAAAGAAAAGCATGGATGCCTATGGATTTGTGAGCAGACAGTTCACCGTGTTTCGGGGTCTCTGTTGTTGACGTTTTTGTTGCTTTGCGCGTATTTCTAGTAGGAAGGAGATTTTTGAAATTCCCCCGCGGTGCTTCCTCGGAAGTCGCCTCTTCTCGTCCTCCTTCGACTTCCCAGGGTTGTTCGGCCCGTCCAGGTTTTCCCGTCTTCTCGGGTGTTTCGCAAGTTCAAACGGACCACCCCGGGTGGAGCCCTCCGAGCACTGTCTATTCTCAGCCTTCCTCGCTTGTTTGCCCCTCTCTGGGACGAGAAAGAGAAGCTGGCTCTGTCTCGACCTTCGCGTCGGGAGATTGCTATGCTTCTGACCCCCTTCACGGACAGCCGGTGCGTTCTGCGTTGCCCGAGGAGCCTGCCTCGCTCCCTGCTCGAAACTCGAGATCTGGAAAGCAGCGAGCTGGACACGCGCTCGAGGCTTTCGTCGCTGCGACAATTCCGCCTCCTCCCTCAGTGCCGCCTCCGCCGCCTCCAGACAACTTCGCCCTTTTCGCTCCACCTGGGACCTACGCGTCTTCGCTCTATTACGCCCAAGTGCTCGGCGGTCAGGCGAATTCCGTTTTTTTCGAGAACGTGCACGCGGTGGACCCAGCTTACATGCACGGCATAAACATCGCTGCGGATGGGTCCAACCCCGGGAGGGGTTTAACCGAGGAACGAAGCGACTTTTGCCAGATCGCCCACAAGCAGGAAGCCATGCTTCAGCACTTGCGCCCCTTAGTTCTTTGTCGCCACTCGCCCTATCCTCTCTGCTTAAGTCCTAGCCAAGCGGCCGCCGCGACAGAGCTGGGAGTGATTTACTTTTCACCAAACGCTAAGCGAAAAGAAGACGAAAGAGAAAGAAACGAAGCGCCCGAATGGGAAGGAAAGGACGGACATTTGGGGGTTGTTGAACAAACGGTACGTGTGGCCGGAGGAGGCATTCCAACCAGTCATCTTGCGGCAAATGACCACACGAATTCCCCTAGGGACAGCCACGTGGAGGGAGATGGTCCTGTCGGTGGGAGACACAGCGGCGGCTCTTGCCACGAACTTCACGACTTTGCGGAGCCTAGCGAGAATGGGAACAAAAGAGCCAGGAATCAGACACAGGATAGTCTTGATAGGAACGATAGAGATGATGTTGAAGACAGCCACTGCGGCGAACCGCGTCTGCCTAGCGATGCTCCGGAACCGCCTGACTCTACGCAGACGGTCAGTCCTGCGCGCGAGAGTCGTGAGAGGAGTGCTGATTCGAATAGACGCGCTGCCGAGCCTGGGGGTAAGAGCCAGCAGGCCGCGAACGCGGGTAGTGGGGACTCTCCTCGGAGTGGAACCGTGGACACGGAGAGGAACTGCGGGAGCAAGACTGCCTTTTATAATGATTGTGAGGATGAGAACAAGAGTGACGGGGTCGGTAGGGGGCAGAGGGATATCCCGACGCAAAGCACCAATCACGAGAGCAGTCTCGCTGGCAGCAGCAGCCGTACCCCGCGTAAGAAGCGAGGGAGTGACAGCGCGGACAAGGAGGCTACCCGTGTCCGTAAACCTTTTAGGCATGCGAGTTGGAAAGACAAGAACGCCGCTAGCTCTCAGCAGCGTGACGCGCCTAACGAGGACAGCCTTTCGAATGGAGTGTGGGCTGAGGCTCGCCACGTTAGTGCTCAAGTTAGAGTTCGTGTGAACCCGTTGTTGGGAATGCAAAAAGCCGAAGCCGCGGACGACAGCGCTTCTCCCCGGCAGACTGGAGACGAGGAGACAGGAAGAGGGACGGACCCAGTCCCATCAGAAGCGTCAGATCCACAAGAGGTGGAACAAGAGGAGAGGGGGGGTGATGGGCGCGAGGAGCGTTTGGCGAAATCAGAAACGTCGACCGCGGTAGAAAAGGGCGAAGCGGAGAAGGAAGAAGACGGCTTGAACGGGAGGAAAGGCAACGTGTGTCTCGCCTTTGAAAACCCGAAAGAGTCGCAGAAGAAGCATCAGCTGGCTCGGTCGCCCCAGACGCCTGCAGCGCCTTGCTGTTCTCGGCCTTTGGCTAAACCTGGAGAGGAAGGCGCGCGGGAAGAAAACCCGGTAACGCACTGCTTCTGCGAACCGGGAGTCGCCGATCAGCCGCAGGAAGCAGAGGATGACAGGGGCGAGTTCGCGTCGGGAAAAAAGCGACGCAATGACCCAGTCGCTCCTATGAACGGCAGTGGCGTCGTGTTCTCTCCGGAGGAAACAGAAACTGGCGGCAGTGCTCTAATGAGAAACGAGAACGGCATCTCTCCCTGCTTTCACGCTGCTGGGAAGCGCGGGGACGCGGAGGACAGGAACGGAGGTAATTTCAGTCTCGAACTAGAGAGTCTTGACTACGAGGCGTCTTCGCCCGAAGGGGAGGAAAAAACAAGCAATTGTCCTGGGATGACAGAAAGACTCGACGAACAACAGAAGCGACGCGACCCAGCGAAAAAAGGGGACGGACGCAAAGAGGAAAAGAAGAGGGAGAGGAGAGATGCTGAGGAAGGGAGATAGCGTTTTGATTCTATGCGCGCCGCCACTCCTTCTTCACTAGACAGGTGGAAGTACAGTGCGTGGTCGCAGGTTGCGTGTATCGATCTACAAATACACGTGTACACATACATAAGCAGGTATTCAGACGTAGATGCGTTTCATTTCTGCCGGGTAGGAATCTCGAGGAGGTGTCCGAGGCTGTTCCGCGGGAGTGAAACAAAGTGCGGCGGCTGAGAGAACGGCAAATAGCAAGAAAGGAAGCTCGCAAAGTCTGCCATTCGTCTTCTTTTTCGTGTAAAGGTACAGATGCATCTAGAACGATTCGCACACATATTTACCCGTACCATGACAAAGATGCATGCATTTCTATCCCGACTGGCCTCCACGTGTTTGTGTGTGTACTGCGTGTGTGTATTTGCCTACATGCGTCGCGTAAACACAGGTCTGCGTTTCTCACAGGGACTGCGGTTTGGCTTCTTCCTGGTTTCGTCTTTGGTTACGTTTAGGTCTTTTGGACTCTGAGAAGAGCATAGGTGCCTCAGGGCGGGAAGGCGCTGGCAGTCTCCCTCCCGATAAAGGAGAGAAATGGTATGAACAGGATCCGGCTGACACGCAGAGAGGAGACCGAGACTTCGCGACGCAAGAGCCTTCTGTGACCCGCCCCTCGGGTTCTCCCTTGTCTTCCAGTCAGTTTAGGAAAGGAAAGCACTCCGCAAAGGGACACAGGAAATCCAGGCTCTCCTTCGGCTCCGCCAGCCACGCAGTATACAGGCCAAAGAAGACGAGAGAGGAAAGCGAGGAACAGAAAACGAAAATAGCTGGAGAGACGCATGAGTTGCAAAGGCGTGGCAGAGGAGAGGCGTTGGTCTACCACTTCTACGATCCTGCGACTTGTACGTGGACTGAGGTGCGTCGGGCACATGGCGAAGCATTGACCGGGCAACGCAAGGGAACCTAGGGAGAGGCTGAGTCTACACGAGGGCAGAAAGAAGGAAAAAGCCGGGACTCATCTCGGGTCGTCAGGGAACGCTTCAGTTTATTTCTCAAATCGCCCGGCAAGCACAACTCGAAGCCTGTCGCAGATCTCGAGATGTGTGTAGTCAGGAACGTAACGAGAAAAAAGGTTTCGGAAACATTTGGTGCGCAATGCTGTGGAGACGACCTCACGTTTTGTTTCGCTCCAAGGCTTTCTCTGCCTGTTCTACAGCCACTGCATGTCTGAAGCTTTCGTTCCCCTAAACCAGAAGAAAAAGCGTGGGTCTCCTCTAAGCGTCCCCTCATAGCGATCGGTCGATCTCCACCTTCCCTGCTTTGGATTTTGTACGTTTTGCCAGTTGGGTTGTGTGCATGTGTCGCCGCTTGCTGAAACGCACTGCTGTTTTATGCAAAATAAGAGTTTCCATGCAACGGCGCAGTCATCCATCAACTGCACAATCTCACGAAGCTCGGCTTCTCGTGGGTTGTTTTCTGCTGTCTGATTTGTTTCCGCAGATCATAGGCAAACAGGGAGTCCAGGTGTAAGAACGCCACGGCGCAATGCTGTGTAGATCTGCGCCTGCCTTTCGAAAACAGGAAAATTCTTGCCGTTGTGAAAGTCCTGGTCGCCCTATGGGTGCACGAAAAACTGCTCCATATGAGGGTCTAAAGGGCCTTGACGAGACGAGCAGAAAACGGGAAAGGCTCTTGTCAACGCTACTACGGGAAAGGAAACGAAAAACAGAACACGACAGAATACGAACTTGAAAGGTGGACCGGGCACCGACAGAACTGACACAGTTGACTTTCCAGTAAAACGACCTAGGAAACAAATGGAGACAACCCCGCAATAAATATACTTAACAAAACGCATAGATACCTTTATAGGAAGAGGACCGAAAGACGCATATGCACACTTGTCGATTCCTCAGTTCGTGGCCGTTTTGAGGCGGGTTCACGTCCAGTGCACCTTGATGCGCAGATACAACAGTACACCCCTCCGTCTGTTTCTTGCTTTATAAGACGGATTGCATTGCACGATCAAGTACACCCTCTATCTGTATATATCTATGTAAATGCATGCGTCTGCTTGTGTGTATACACTTATGTCTGGATGCATGTATCTGTGTATCTGCGCGGAGGGGCTGCATTGAGTCAGATTGCGAGATAAAAGCGGCGCTTTAGAATGAGAGAAGGACCTGACGGTTACTGTGAACTCCTCAGTTGGCTTCGCTTCCGCCACTTGACAGCATTGTTCTTTTCCCTTTTGTTTCTTGTCTCCCCTTGTCTCGGTGGCCTGTGTCGGCTTTCCGTTTTCTTTATCCGAGACCCACAGAAGAGCGATGCGGCGCAACAACGAATTCCCTTGCTTTTTCGTACAAAGCAGTAACTCAGATTTGTCAATTTCTGCGAAATGAGCAAACGTGGGAGGAAAGCAGTCACATGACGCCTCGGGAGGGAGGCTCTCGCGTGGACGCCGCCGGCCGACAACGACGGCACATCGTGAATATGCCAGTCTCTCGTTCCGCGATGCCTTCCTCGTCGCTTGCTGGTTGACCTTCACCATTTGCCGTGTTTTCGTCAGAGAAACCCGTGTCTCCGCTCCTGGCTCCACACCCCCTGGAGTTCTCAACGTCGAGAGCGAGGCAGCACCCGGATTCTGTGTCCAAGGCCGTTCTTCTCTGGCGCCTTGACAACAAACTCCTGTAGATGTGCTACGAAACAAGAAACCAGGAGTTAGACTGCGTCAGCGTTTCCCTATCGCTGTCTGGAGCTGCGCAGCAGCTTGGTGTATCTAAAAAATCTCTCCGGCTGCGGTCCGTCGGATCGCGAGTACCGCAGAGGCGGAGAAGGTGGACTATCGGGGGTTGCGCGGTCGATTGACAGAAAAATCCCCACAAGCTTTCGCAGCTGTACCCAGGTGCTTTTTCTGTCCCCCAAAAGTTTGTGTGCGCACACCAGAAGCAGCTGCCAGCGAACACCACAGAGATTGCCTTTGAGCAAACAAAGAAGACGAGCGAATAAAAGAGCTTTTTTTCGGAAAGGGTTCTGGGGCCTTCCAGGAACTTCCGGGCACCCACAGAAGTTGCGCGAGAGAGACAAAGACTCGCTGAATTGCGAAGCGAGAGAACCGAAAATGGAGGATTCGACGGTTGCTTTGTCCAAGAAGCGAACAAGCGGAAAACAAAAAGACAGAAACGAGGACTCGACATGGAGAAGCAGACAATGAAACGCCTATCCAGACATCTCTATCATGTCCACGAATTTCACAACTCTACATCGTCAAAGAGACAGATAGGGATCCATGTACACTGTTCTCCGAATCTACATTATGCATATATATATGCGTACGTGTGGCCGTGGTTATTCCGCTTTGGAGTATCCGAAAGAAGACGGCAGTACCCTGTTTGCTAGAAGAAAGCGACAACGAAGAGGAAGAGTGCGGCCAGCCGTAGCAGCACAGGTGGTGGAAATATATAGAAAGAAACAGAGAGGCTGTAGGTGATGTACAGAGGGATAGACAAGTCCACAGACGGGGAGATGAAGACCCAGGAAGAGAGATACGCACCTCCAGAGCGGTGGTTGACCGTAGAGAGGGCTAGAGTGATACAACCACTGATCAAGAGCGATTTGCGCACACGGGTCACTGCAACAAATACGCGTATTCACTTACATTTAAACATCTCTGCACAGACACATAGAGAGAGGTATGTGCGTTTGGATGTTCTCGGTTGGACAAGCACGGTCGGCAGTTGACGAAGAAACAGGCGCTTTCTGTTGAAAAATGCAGAGCTAGCGAAGGCCCCATCCGGATTCCGGTCTCCTGGGCTTTTGCTATGCTTTCTGTAGGCGGGCATTTGTTCCCGCGAGACCTACCCATACTTCCCCTCTCAAGTCCCAGCCTCGCCTCCTCGCTTGTTCCATGCTGTTCTTGATTTCTGCCGACTTCAAAGCGGCCTTGGCTGCCAGCGGATCAGCCCACTCTTCAAACACCAAAATCTCCAGCGCCACGACCTCGTTTCCTTCGCCGCCAGAAGACGAAGCAGAAGACGAGGGCGAAGCAGTTACTTCGTGGACATAGATGGAGTGAGAAAGAAAACCATATTGTCGAGTGTTGTAGTTCGCCAGGGCGTTCAGCAAATCCGCAAATTCTTCGACTTCCCTCAGCGGCACGACAATTCGGCGCGTGACCAAGAGACCACGGCAACCAGAGGGCCCTTCTCTCCCTCGCCCTCTCGTCCCTCCAGAAACCACAGCCTGGTGCGAAGAAGCGGAAGGAAAAGCTGAAGGCGAAGCTGAAGGAGAAGCTGACAAAGCTGAACCAGTCGAAGAAACACACGCGGGCGTTGCACGCGGGGGAGGGCGGGAAACATCCGCGAGAGTTTGTCTGCAGTACCAACCCCCGACGAAAGAGAGACCCGCAGCAACCAGGCCTCTTGCAGAGAGGAGCTGAGAGAACCGCGAAGTTGCCATGTTTTCTCTAGCTCGAAGCAGAGAGAGGACACTGGCAGGTTACTTCTCCATTTCCCAGATTCGTGTTCAGGTCGATGCAGGCATAGACGGAATCGTAACTTCAGACTGTGAAGGTCTGAATGTCTTTGGAATTGCCAGTCGACCCGGCCCAGCAGAACCGGTCTCCAAGTGCCTGGCCTGTGTGCCTCTGTTCCCGGCCGCGGATTCCTGTCCTCCCAACTTCCTCTGCTACTCCTATACACCTTGTGGGTCCGCTTGACTTGCTGGATCTACGGGGGAAAACGTTTCGTGGGCACAAGCAGGAGATACGAGACAGGGAAAAGGACTCTTGCTGAGGGTGCGCGCGAAGAGCACGGTCGCGGAAACGCGGGGGTTTTCTGCTGTCTCCTGAGCCGGCACACACATGCATCCAGAAAAAAAGATGCGCATGCACGCGTTAGAAAATCAACAATTCACTCTTCCGTGGAAACAACCGCAGCGATATCTCCTCGCGACGCCAGAAAACGAGAGGAATTCTTCTCGGAGAGACGCGAATCTCGACGCTTGATAACCAGCCTCCTTTTCTCGTTTCCTTCTTTGCCTTCCGGCGTTGTGTTTGTGCGGCGCTCTCACTTGTACACAAGGGGATTTCGCAAGAGCGGCCCTGCGAGGCCCGCTGCGCACACAAATTGCCGTTCCCTCGCCGTGTCATCTTGATCTCACTAAGGAATGTCTTTTCACTTCAATTCGTCGACTTCTGTTCTTCCTTACTGACCCGCTCAACCTCTCTCCGTGCACGTGTGTGCGTCTTTTCGCAGGCCTCAATCTCATTGCCCTCGCAGTACTCATATTCATGCGTAGATCCTTCTGTATGTATCTATATCCATTCATTTCCAGGTGTTTTCGTCTGCATCCATCTACACCCAGGAATTCCGTCTGCATTCATCTCTGCCTATCTATTTTCATTTTCACATATCTCTCTATATTGAACGCTGATGTGCTAGTGGTTCAGTTTGAACTTTTCGAACTTTTCAAGGGGAAAATGGGCAGTTGTGAGTGGAGTTGTCGATGTGTATAGGGGCGAAAGTCCGTGCGAGGTCTCGACAAACCTTCAGCTTTTCGCTGGTAACAGTTCAAACCCAATAATCAGAGACACTCGTCCTCGAGATCTGTCTGTACGTTTGTGACGTAGCTTGCGAGCATGTGCAACCCCGGAGAGACTGGCAGCGCTGACGGCGCCCTCCTCTCGACGTCGGCGGGCGCTTTCTAAGCAGAAAGTTTGGAGACGTAACACGGAGAAGGAAAGATCGGACAAAAGAAGCGAGAGGAAGAGGGAGAGACAGCCAAGCTGCCGGAGAAGAACGACAAGTAGCACGGAAGCGGAGTGTCGGCGCCATCGATTCCAGGGACAAAAGACATCGCCTGTAGCGCTAGGCTTGAGATGCTGGGCAAGCGGAGAGGAGCATCGGTCTCTGGGAAACAACGGAGCCCGTTTTGGGAAACCCTGTTTTGTCTGTTGTCTCTTCCTTCTCGTTGTCTGTGTGTGTCTCGTTCGTGCGCTTCGCTTTCGAGCTCTCCTCTTTTTCCGACCCCTCCGTTCTCTCACTTCCCTCTCGCGTTCTCTGATGCTCTCTCTCTAGCGCCTCTCTGCTCTCGGCAATCGTTCTCAGTCCTCTCTGACTCAAGTGTTTTTCCTTCGTTGCTCTCGAGCTCGGCGGGGCCACTCGGCTTCGCGAGGAAACCGCTTTGGCCTTGTCAGCCGCCGCCCAGAATGGCGAGTGTCTCGCCAGCCGGCAAGCGTGGAGCGTCTCCTCGTCGCTTTTCCGGTTTTTTTGCACCTGCCTCTTCTCCTCCTGGCTCTTTGGCCGCGGTGGACGAAGAGTGCGTCGCTGCAGGCGTTCTTCCTGTGTGCCGAGTGGGAGACCGCGTCCTCGCGCTCTTCTACAACGCGACAGGCGGAAAAAAGAAGAACTTCCTCGTCGACTTTGGGGGCTGCAAGGAGCGCTCTTCCTCGCAGTCCTCTCCTTCGCCCTCGACGCCCACCTTGTGCCGTCAGTCGTCTCCAGTCCCCCCTGCCGATGCTCAAATCTCTTCTGGCGCCTCTGCTTTGTCTCTTTCTTCTTCTCTTTCTGTGCCTGGAGAGGAGCATGCGCGGCTAGAGGCGAGAAAGAAAGGGGGGACAAAGCAGGGGCCGGGGTGGGAAGCTGACGACGCATGCGCTGCCCGAGAGGTCTGGGAAGAGACAGACCAGCTGTGGGGCCTCGTGGCCAGTCATCTGCATGCGCAGCCGCATTTCCGGAAGCGACGAAGAGAAGACGCCGGGAAAGGTCGAGAAGGCAGAGAACGTGGAGGAAACGTGCCGCAGGCAGCAGGCGACTCGGGGGGCGACCGCGCGCAAACAGGCAAGCAAGAAAAGGACAAGACACATTCGAAGAAAACGGAGGCAGAGGACAGCGACCTGGAACTGGAGGAAAACAGGAAAAGATGGAGAGACGAAGTTTGCTCTTGGCTAACATCTCTACCCACAGTAAGCCTCGAGGGGGGTTGGAGAGAGACCGTGGCGCCGCTCCCGTGGTGCGGTTTCCGCTGTCTCCTGACGCTCGTGCGGCGGCGTACGTCAACTGGCGAGTTCGTCTCGTCTCTCTTTTTTCCTGTGCTCTAAAAAGGAGGCTTTCGATACTTGCTCAGTACGTGATTCTCCTAAGCCTTCTTCCTTCCGCCTTCCTTCTTTGCTGCCTTGCCTCTTTGCTTCCTTTCCTCTCCGCTTCTTTCTCTTTTCCTCCGTACTTCTTTGCTTCACGCGCTTCCTCGCTTCTGTGTCTTCTCCCCTTTTTGGCGCCGCTCTAGAGGGCGCGCCTGCGGGGGGCGGGTGGCCTGTTTCTGCGCTTTGGTCATCCTTGCCAGTGTCGTCTGTTTTCCCGCAGCTCGCGTCTTTCTCACGATCCAAGTACCGATGTTTCATCAAGCCATTTCCAGCTTTTTTCCCACTCCTCTTCATGAACCTGCGAGGCGAAGAAGGCGACGGCGGGCTCCGCAATCGACGCTTCGTCTGGGTGGACGTGGATGCTCTCGTTCCGGACGAAGTTCGCGTCGCCGAGAGCCGCGCAGAGCTAGGAAAACGCGGCGCGAGTGACGAAGCGAAGGAACCGAGGCCGCCCGCGTGCAGGGCACTCGAACGCGTCGCGCGCCAGCCAGACGCAGAAGAGGACGACCGTGACAAGCGAGAGCACGAAGGAAGAGAAGGAAGAGTGCCCGGAGTGGGGACCGAAATCGGAACAGAGAAAACGACAGAGGGCCTCCGCCAGAGCCAAACGAAGCCGCGCGTCTCTCCCGCGCCGTGCTCGCTTCCGCCCCTCCACTATCGTCTCAGACACCCACAGCTTGGGGCGATCCTCCAGGACGTCAAGCGCAAACTCCAGGAGAACGACGGGCGCACGCCGGCAGGGAAACTCTCTTCACCTCTCGCTTCTCTTGCCCGTCGTTCTTCGTCCTCTCCATCTTCAGCTTACTCGACCTGCTGCTCGTCTCCTCCCTCCTCGTCTCCCTGTGCTTCCTCTCCTTCCTCTCTTTCTCCTTCTCCGTTCTCTTTGTCTCCTTTCTCTTTTGCCTCTGGCAGCGCTTCCTTTCGTGCTGGATCGCCTCGGCCAGGGCAGCCTCTTCTGTCTCTTCTGCTGCCGTCTCGAGGCCGCGTGCTCGACCGTAGAGAGGACGTAGAAGACTACCTCCTGGCGCACGTGTTCGGCTTGCTCTCGCGCTGTCGGGCCGTGCCGGAGACGACGCAGGCAGGAAAGCGCGAAGGGGGGAGCGACGGGAGAGGCGAAGCGGAGAGAGAGAGAAGCGAACGCAGTGCGGCGGAAGGACGCCAAGCAGAGAGCGAAGAAGCCAGAAACAGAAAACGGTGGCTTTTCCCGAACTTCCACGGCGCGCCAACGGCGCTGGGGCGACTGACGAAAAGCGAAGACTGGTGAGGGAAAACAGTGGGAGAAACGAGAAGAAAGGCAGCACTCGAGGATTCGGTGGCAAGAGGGAAGAGCGCGAAAAGAAAAGGGGAAGGGGTGTTTTTTGTAAAACTTCGCTCCTCTCTAGATCCCTTTTGCCGTCTCGACAGTTTGGCGACCTGTCGTCGCACCCGGGGTCGAGTCTTGTGCTTTGCTTTCTCTTCACGTTTTTCCGGGTGCGTCCAGGCGACACGCATCGGTCATCTGGATCGACCCCGGTCTCCCGGGGAAAGAGGCGCTCCTCGACGGCACGCTGCTGGCTCTCATGCGAGAAGACGAGCTGGCTACCAAGAGTAAGTTGCACGAAACGCGTCGTTTTCCTCCTTTACCAAATCCCGTAGCCTTAACATAATTAACCTAAACATATAGACCTCAGTATGCCGTACCGACTAGCATCCGGCAGGAGACTGCCGAAGTGAAATGTTGCCCACCTTTTTTCTCTCGGAGTCTTCCCTCGGTCTCCGTCTTTGAAGCACCGATGCGCTTTGCTCGGTTTCCTAGTTTTTCTCCGTTTTCCTCCGGTTGCCGAAGCTTTCGTCTCTTCTGCTCCGTGTTTTGTCCCTTTTCGCGTTTTCTTCCTCGTGTAGGCCGGCTGGCACCATCTCGGGCCGCCTCTATCTTCGCTGCAACCTAGATCTCTCTCTGCTTCTGCCCGGCTTTGTCTTCTGTCCTCTTTCTCTTCTCGCAGCATTCCTCACTCTCCCCTCGTTCTGGGAGACCAGCGAAGAGGGAGAGAAAGAGAAAGCAGAAGAGAGAGAAGCAGAGAGGAAAGGAAAAGGAGAGAGAGAAGAGACAGAAGAGAGCGAAGAGGCAGCAAGGACCCCAAAGTTTGGCGACGACTCCGCGCCTTCGTCAGCACCACCAGGGGAGGAGAGGAAGGTGTTTTTGGTGTTGAAGGCGAGAGACGCGGCAGGAGAACATCGGGAGCTGTTTGCGGTCGACGAAAAACCCTTGGAAGACCTCCAGAGCTTTCAAGGTAAGGTCGAAACTCTCGTTTTCCTTCACCTAGCTACAGGCTCTCTCCCGCATCGGCAGCGTTTGGCGCTGTGCTCTCTTCCTCTGTCGTTTCATGTCCACATATGGTTGATTCGTCATTTCTCGCTCCTCTTTACCTCTCACTTCTCTCTTGTCCTTCCGCTTCCTCTGGCTTTTCTCTCTAGTGCTACCTTCGATCTCACGGCTCCGCCTCTGTCTATTCCTTTCTCTTTCCCGTGATCTCCTTTTCCTGTTTCAGTCGACATTGCCGTGGTGGGCTGCGGCGCTGTGACTCCGGACGGCCTGCTGCTTGGTCGCCCCCGCGCCGCTGGTGAGTTGCAAACAGGCGGAGAAGAGAGGACAAGAAACGGAAGTTGCGAGCACGCGAGAAAAATCTCAAACGGGCGAAGAGACAAAGCTTCACGCTTGTCAGCGAGACGGCGAAAAAAGGAGTCACCCAGCAACCGCCCGCGACGGCGGAAGGGGAATGAACAGCCTGACAAGAGGCGCCGGGAACGCATTTAAAGACTGCGAAACCAGCGACCGAAAGACCTTTGACTGGTCAGAGAGAGAAGAAAAACGCTCGGGCGCAGTGAAGCGTTTCTGGAGATGTCAAACTTGGGAAGCAACTCTCGAAGCGTTTCGAGGCTGTGCGCCTGATGGATTGAAAGCTCCTTTCCTCGTGTCTGCGATGTTGGCCTTTTCGCAGAACCTCGGTCGCCGGCAGCAGTGTGGACTGTCGCGCACGATTTGCAGGTGAGCGCCGATGACACGTTCAACATCTAAGTGCCTCGCCTTCTCTCTTTGCTTCCACCTTCGCTTTTCTCCCCCGTGCCCAACCCTGTTTCGCCCAAAGTCTAAAATACATAACCGAGTATCAACTTAGATGCACAGATGGACGTAGCGGGTCGTCGGCATGGCTCGCCTTCGCCTCTCCTTCCAGGTGCGCGTGCCTCTCCGGAGACTTCCTCCCTCTATCTCGCTGCGCGTGCTCTCTTGTCCGTCTTCTTCCTCTTCTCTTGTGTCCCTGCTGGAGTGTTCTCGCCTCGTTCCACATTGCGCCTCGTTTCTTCCGCCGATTTTCAGGTTCTCGAAGGTTTCCTTCCTCTCTCTTCGCCGCCCGCGCAGCGCCTTCGCGCCGCCCAAACCTCGTGCGGAGAAACGCGTGAGGCAGGCGGCCAGACAGCGGGTCTAGGAGACGCAGGCGCCGAAGTGAGGAGACAGACAGTGCGCATCAGCGACCGGTTCGAGGCAGAAGCGCAACGCGTTGCAGCGGAGGCGAAGCGTCTCGGCGGTGAAGAGGAGAAAGGCCATGCGCCCGTGCATGGCAACGCAGACTCGCAGCGGTCGCCAGATTCTCTTCAAATTCGGGAAAAAGGCGAAGAGAGCGCCCCGTGCTCCGACGTTTGCGCAGAAAAGCGAGTGCCGCTGGGGAGTGGAGGCCTTGTGTCTTTTCTTGCGCACGCAGTCGAGCAAATAAACCGAGAAATCCTGTCCGGACAAGCGTTTTCAAGCGCTTGGGGAAGGCGGCGAGGAGCGGCGGAGCAACGCGAGAAGGAGCGTGAGAAGGAACGCGAGAATGTCCGCGTGCGGCGCGGAGATGAGCCAGTTCTGGACAGAGCGGACAAAATTGCTACGCCCTCCAGATGCTGGTTCCCGCAAACAACGCAGTGAGAGCGAGCGGAGAGACAAAACAAGAGACCGCGAAGTGGTTTCGAGACCTTTCTCGCGATTACTCCTCTCCTGGCCGTGCTTTTGTCGACGGGTCTCTGTGGGCGCCGTCGCTCTTCGCCGCTGTGCGTCTTCTTTTTCGCCTCGCAGTTGCACTGTACGTCTTCCACGGGGAACGTCTGCAGTCGCAGGCGATGCGTTTTCCCGGTTGTTTCTCTCGACGCGCTGACACTCAGAAGAATCTCTCGCGGCACGAGCTCCGCCCGCTGTGTCTTGCGTGCCTTTGAAAATGCGGCCGAGTTGTCCTGGCCCCGCTGTGCGTTTCGCCTTTCCTCGCGAGCTTCTCTGTGTCAACTGCCTCTCTCTCTCTGTGGCTAAAGCGGCGAAGGAACTTTCGACCGGAGCCTGGTGCCGCATCGGGGCGCGCGACACGTTGCAGGTGCTCAAAGTCTTCCAGCGTTTTGCCTTCTTTAAAAGCATCAAGTGCGCATACAGAGAGAAATATGCAGAGCTATATCAACATATCTGTAACATGTGCTCATATGCATCCTCTCTGTATGTCAATATACATTTAGAAAAGCGGAAGTTTTCCTCGTGGAAAAGATTGCGTTTTCCTGCAAGAGCAGAAGACACGAGCGCGACCGAAAAAACGAGAAAAGGGGTAAAGCGAGAGAAAGAGGTTCTTTCCTCGCGTCTTTGGTCGCAGAAAAATGGACATAGGTCGCCGCTGTTTCAGAGAACGGCGACCACAAAGACACAACTCACTTCCGAAATGGTCTCCCCTTTTTAAACGGCAAACAACGGCACAACGGTCGGGAAAAAGACAGCCTGCAAGTCTGCGTTGACGCAGCTCGCCCCCGACCTGAGGCAATGCACAAAAAAACAAAGCACCTAGCGACACAGAGACCCGGATACGGGCTGTCTCCGGCGGGGCGAGCATAAAAGCGTGGAATGCGCAAACTCTCTTCAGTGCGCGCTCTTCCCGCCTCGGTTTCGCCCCCACAGCGGCAACAATTTTTCGCGGAAGAGATCCTTGGATCCACGAGGAGCAGAAACTGTCTGCCGGACAACCGCCTGCGGTGTGGGAGGCGGAAACGGCCAGAGGCTGGGGATCTCGCCGGTAAAGGGGCGGCGCTTTTCGGCGCGGCGGGTTGGAGCCGAGGGCCTTTTTTCCTCCCGGCAACGCAGATATGCGTCTTCGGCGCCGCGACACGCCTGCGTCTCTCGAGACGGGAAGAGGGGGTGTACGTGCGCGAGGACTGTAAAGGGATGTATAGGTAAACCACCCTGGGTGAACAGTGCACGATTCGACGCAGCAGCACGGCGGATAGACCCCCGCCTCGAGACGTAGGCACTTCACACTGTGAAGGCCGTTCAAAGCGAGCACTTGGGCATGCATGCACTCGGGCACAGACGGGCGAATCGCTTGTTGCCCAGTTGTGCGATGGACACATCGAAATGCAAATAGAGATATATGTGCGGGGATACCTGCTTCGATACTGCGCTCACCGCTGTTCCCTTTGGAGCCGCAGTAGCGAGTGATCTTTCACACAGCCATTATGAATGGTGCTGCGCTGCGTTTTCTTCTCGATCGAGACACGCCGTTCTGGCGCGCTGCTCGCTTTTTGTGTCCCTCCGTGCGGCCGCGCGCGCACACGCTTCTTTCTCAGTCACGAAATCGCCCCCTCCTCTCCACCTCCCGGTGCGCCGAGGCGGGGAAAATGGAAGCTGAACCGCCTGCGGCGGAGCAGACGGAGATGGGGAGACGGAAAACAGAACGAAGTCAAATTCTTGGTCAGAAACGGAGACCGGTAGAAAGTGAGAATCCAAGAGAGCGCTCGCAACGCGAGCGAAAAGAGAGAACAATCTACTTCTTCCGAGACGCCGAACCTTCGTCACGCTTCATCGTCACAGCGGTCTCGAAGAGCCGCGGCGGGGAGGATCGCCCATTATCGGGCTCAGGCTGCGAGCTGAGAAAACACGCAAGCGCCAAAATCGCATATAGTTATTATATAGATAGAAATTGATCTGCATAGAGAGATCTACGAATAGGCAAATAGATGTACATGTACATAGATTTTAGATGTTGATAGGCCAGTGCAGATACAGATAGAAAAAGATGAGAACGTGAAAATGTGCGTGCACCAGCGGTTGCCACCGTTTGTCTGCAGGGAGCATCGAGGAGGACCGGAGGACACGAAGCCGAAAACATTACATCTGCGCACTGTCGACGGAATCAAATCGCACTGCGGCACTTCCCCCGCGGCAAAAGCGGCCGAGGTAGTTTTCGCTCAGAGCCCACCCGAGTCGAGAAAAAAGAAAACGCGGGCGCTGTCGAAGCCGGAACGCATCCGCGAAACAGTGAATTCGAGAGAGAAAACGGCGCTCAAAGAGAGAAACCGTGGACAGTGTTTCTCCTTTCGCCGTCCCAAACGCGACCTCTTGCTTCAGGCGAAGAAATCCTCACCTCTCCGAAGACTCGGAGACTTTCGGCTGAGAGTCGACGGAGATGGCGTCGTCCGAGGGCCGGTCCCCGCTCTCGCTGTCCTCCGACAAATCTGTGAACAAGGTAGCATAGGAGGCGCCGGGCCAACAGACCCAAAAGAGCGTTTTCATGCACAAGATCCCAAAAAGAGACACGCCTAGAACGCACCAGATGGGGAGTAACCTTCCTGACGTAGGGCACTGAAATCCACCGCTGTTTTTGCTGGCTTAGGGAGACTGGTTATCGACGGGGTTCCGCTCACCCCCGCACCCGTGACGCGGAGCGAGTCGCACAGCCCGAGAGAGGGGCGGCGTCTTCAGCTCCGCTGGACTCCAGAGGCGACAGACGCTCGCGACAGGCGCGGGGACCCGAAAACGGGGGGAAATGTAGAGCGAAATGCGGAGCGAAGGGAAAAGCCGCGCTCGAAATCGCGACAGAGCCCGAACCCCCGAAAACCCCCAGATACACCAGAGGAAACGCGTGCGTTTCTTGACTCTAAACCGTAAAATCCACACAAATCCATATGGACAGTTGTAGCAAGTGCAATCCCCTACCACCGACCTGGCGCGCGCACGCTCCCTCTCATACACACAACAACCCCACCCCCTCCGCTCAAGCCGTCTCCGAGATCACCTACCGCCAAACGTGACGCGCAAACCCTGGGACGATCCAAAGCCTTTCGAGGACGGCGACGAGTCCTCGAAGCTGATCTTCTCGCGCGTTCGTCTGCCCCCAGTGCTCGACGGGCGTGTCTCTCCTCTCTGGTCTCTGTCTTGGGGCGCACTGTCGTCCAGAGACATCGAGGAAGGGTCGAGGACCGCGCCAGAGTCGGAAGCCGTGAAGGCGAGACTGAGGCCGGTGTCGAGGCGTCTGGAGCCGTCGGTTGAGGCGGTTGCGTCGCGGTTTCCGCGGCGGCCGAGCGACTCGACGCTGTCTGCAAAACTCACGTGCTCCTTCACTCGTTCGCTGTCGAGCGAGGCTAACCCTCGACTGCCCTGGGTTCTTCGGACGCGCGGAAGATCCCGGTCCTCTGCGCTCGCGCCCCGAGACGCTTCTTCTCGACTCGTCCTTCTTGATCCGGGACCCGCAGCCGAAGCAGCCTGGGGCTGTGAGTCCTCCGTCTCGCCGTCCTTCGGCGTCTCCAAGTGCTTGCGAATCACGTCCGGCGTCGAGGTGATCGTGTGCAACATCATTTGGCTGTTCCCCCGTTGCGCCCCCGTCTCCGGCACGAAGAAAGAGGAGCTCGGCTTCATGCCCTTCGACTGCTGGAGGCCCAGACCCGCGATTTTGCGCACTGCGTACGTCGTCACCGTGTTCTGTTCCGCAGCGTCTGGGCACGTGTGCCGCACCAATTCAATCTCCGTCCCCGCCTCGTGAAGCTCCTGCCACTGCTGCTGATTCGCCTCAATGTTCGACAAAATCTCCGCTCTGAGAGACAACGCAAAGCGGACACGCGTGCGACACCCGACCGTGGAACTGTGCGCGTGACCGACTGTGCGCACGCTGTCACCAGCGGGCTGCTCCTCGCACGAGCGAAACGACGACGCTCCCGACGCCATTGCTCGCATATAAGACTGAACCACACGTCGACGCGACGCTGACACGTTCGCGGTGGAGGCGCGAGAGTGTTGACCATCGCAGTGCGAGAACAACCAGTGGTGAGAAGCGAGGGCGCGATCCGCAAAACGCTGCCTTGGGACCGTGCCCCATGCCGCAGGATCGGCACTCGCGTCGAAATCCAACCCGCAGCCCTTTGCTTTCCCAGTTTCCTTCGAAAACGCACCGGACGCGACCAAACGGATCGATTTCCTCGATTTCTTTGATCAGAGGCTTGACGACAAACTCCAGAAAGCCGCCCTGAGACTTGGCCATGTCCGCATGCTTCTCGCGATCGCAGAGAGGCGATAGCGGCATGTTCTGAACAACAAACAAAACCGTCGCGCACCCTACGTGAACAGAGCCCCGTACGCAGTTCTTCGAAGAAAAAACGAACTGGACACGCTGACCCTCTTCTCAGGGTCGCGCAGACACCCCACGGACCGACACGCACTCACGGCTGCGTCTTCGCCAAGGTCGACAGCCTCACATTTCACCGCACGGTTTACAAATGAACCCCCAAAGGCATGGACACGCACCGTCCACTCGGAAACGCACAGCCCCAAGACAAGACTTTCAATACATTACACACACATGTCCATGTATCAACACGCGAAGTTACATCCCGCATATACACGCCTAAATGCATGCGTATACATGTGGGTAGACGCGCTGCCTCCATGTGACTATACACCTATCTATCTATCTATCTATCTATCTATATATATATATATATATATTAGATATTCATATGTACTGTAAAGAGAAGGGATAATAATACGGACAAGCATATCTACTCATATGTATATCGTTAGAGATGGAAATGTTTGTCTGGGGTTTAGGCCTTGAAGCCACAGACTGTGGTTTCGGGGTGTGATTTATTTTCATTTCACCCACTCTCGAGCGTTCTTCGTCTCCCTGCAGGTAGAACTCCTCCACGACTCGCGAGGACCACTCAAAGTGCTGGGTCCACGGGACGCACGACTGAAAAAAACAAAAACTCCTTCGGCCGCGGCAGATAACCGAGTCGGAAACGTATGCTGTACATAAATAATTACCTATAAATGCGTATCTACAGATGCACATATGTATAGGTGTATATGCACGTATGTACAATCCGAACAGGGAATCACAAGGAGGGAGAAGAAAAGGGAATGCGTTTATATGAAAGTCCCAGCCCTGAAACAACTGGGAATCACCAACAGATCTACACGAGGAAGCGAGAAAAAAAGGCGTACATCAGAGACGGAGACCACAAAAGAAATATATATATATATATATATATATATGGATAGACAAAGAGTTTCTAATGAATACATGTATGCTACCTATACAGTATATGTATATGCCTGTATATATTTAGTTATATAATTAGACGCAGGTGGTCAAATGATGATGTCCGAATGTGGAGAGAAGAACGGACGAGTCTGACGTGAAATAAGGAGTGAAAGGAACTTCGACTTACGTGTCCAATATCCGCGACCTTCACACACATCCTCGCGACGAGCCTAAGAGAGACACAAGCGGCGGCCCAGCCCACGAACATGCAGCATTCGCTGTCGGAAAAGCTCTCCCGAAAAATCTCCACAACCAGACAATATATGTGACATACATACCTGATATATGTATATATATATATATATATATATATACATATAGATGGGTCTGCATCGATTGGCAGACAGGTAAGGTTGTCCACGTACGACCAGGCAGAACACGTCGGGTAGACATAGAAGCAAACACCCCAGCGCACAGATGCACATGTCTGTAGTCATAGATAGATAGATAGATAGATAGACAGATAGATAGATAGATAGATAGATAGATAGATAGATAGATAGATATAGAAAACTAGACATAGATGTAAATGAGCTACAGATATATCTGAGTCGCCCAGAGGCTCGTACAGAAGGGATGAGAAGAGGCACGAGACACTCCATAGGGCCCCAGATGCAGTCGCAGTCCCAAACAGCCCTCCATCTTGGGACAGGGAAAGTGAGGGGTATGATATTTTGAATCGAATCGGCACACAAACTGGCTTGGCGGGAGACAAATTGCTCATTGAAGCGTAAGGCGGTTGCAGAGACCGAGACACAGCGCTGAAATCTTCAGGTCGACGTCCCACTTACCACCTGTCTTCCACATTTTTAACGTAGTTGAACTCAGGAGAGCTTCGCCGGATCTGACGAAACGTAACGCGCAAAGACACCAGCATGCAGACACTCCAGAGTTCTCACAACACACCTACGCGAACCCCCAATCGACAGCGTCGCAGTCTATATGAGAAGACGAGGCACAACTCTCACGGTCAGGCAGAAAACGAGAGAGAACGCGCCCCTTCCAACGTCGCCCTTCAACAACAGGGGAAAGCATGCATGCAGCGTTCTTTCGACGCATGTCTACGCTTCATGTCCTTACGACACGGATCGAAAACATCTGAACCAACCAAAAATGTGTGACAAAATGACATGTGCAGAAACGCGGGAAAACGAAAGGAATGGGGAGGCAAAAGTGCGCAATGACACTCCTATGTATCTACAGATATATATATACATATATATATATATATATATATATACATATATATATATATATACATATATATATATATATATGTAAATGTTTCGAAGACAATCGACGTAAGCAGCATAGTATGCGGCACGCGGTCAACGGCGGTGCAAATAAGCGCTCCGGAGAGAGGAGCATTTTGCGAAGGTTAGGAGACGCTTGTCTTACTCGGAAACGTGACAGACTCTCGAAATGTTGCTTCATGTCGGTCGCGAGAATACACTCAATAACGTATTGGCGAATATATCGGAAGCTCTGAACGCAGAAAGGCGATTGCGAGAAGACGTTTCAGAGGACGGCACCAGAAAGCCGGAAAGCAGATGCACAGACATGCAACACCAAGAACGGGGGCATCTGTCGATGTGTGCGCAATTCGGTGGGCACGAATGCAGCCCCTCACGCAGCAACGCTTCTGCACACGCCTACACATGTATCTCTTTTTCACATGAATTCATCTGCATGCAGACTAGATCCCTTTCATAGCGCCCACGGCAGAGCGCTGGACTGGATACCCAGGGAACTGTGCTCCCAATAACAAGAATAGTAAGTCGCCCGCCCCCCTGGAGAGAACTAGCCAGGAAGCTCGTGAAGCGTTCTCCCTGTCCCTCTTTCTCCATGCATGCAGACACGTCGCAGGCAATTTCCCGCTATCTCGTGCTCTTACGCTTTCATCGATGCAGGCAAAGATGTTGCAGTCTCGGTTTTCGAGTGTTCGGAATGTCAAGCAGCTGTGGAAGTTCTCGAGGACAGCGACGTCGTTGTAGATTACCGCCTGGGAGCGCCAGAGCACGGAAAAACAATCGTGGGAGGTTGAGCGATGCGGCAGCCGCAAAGAAAATCAAAGCCAGTCGGCGCCGTCGTCCACACACCCAATTGACCCAGGCAGCCAGACACCTCACGACATCCCTCCAAACCTGCGCATCCATCTCCTATCCGCCGAAATAACGACATGCAGTCAGCACGAACCTAACGGCTGTGAGGCGGACTGCATGCACAGACCCACCTGTTTCCCACGCATGTTCGCTCAAGCTTTTTGCCTGCTTCTCGGCAACTGTACACAGCGACAGATCTGCATAAATGGGCATCTCGACAGATGTATTCACGCTTAGATAGATAGATAGATAGATAGATAGATAGATAGATAGATATAGATAACTGCACAACGTCTTGTTTTGCGCCTTACGAGAGGATCGAAGGCGTTGATGAAGAACTGGTTGTTTCTGCCTGGATGGCCGACATCATGGCAGATCGCCGCCACTGTGAGGGTCACCTTGTCGATTGAGTTCATGCTGAGCCGCAAGCAAAGGATAGAGTGGGAGAGGTTGAGAGAGTCGTCTCGACCGTCCATGCTTTAAACCGCTCTTTGAGTGCTTGGTGCGCGACGCCACAACCGACCGGCTACATTCCGCCGCGGGAACGCCTCCCCCGCCACCCCACGCATGTTTTCACTTACTTCCTTTGGGCGTTGAGCATGCGCGTGAGGCACTCCGTGAGGTGAGCGACTTCGGCGCCGTGGATTCTGTTGTGGTACGGGTTGTCGCGATACTGCATTTGGATGGCGTAGAGGAAGCGAATCAGGCGCACTTCTTCACACCCCAAGTCGGTCGCCAAACGACAGAGCAAGGCGTAGCCGACCTCGACGATGATGTTCTCCGTCCGCGAGTTCAGATGCAACATGTCGAAGTCCCAGTCGATCCCAACGCACGTCAAGAGCGAGGCAGTGTGTTCGGGCATCGGCAGGTTCTTGAACGTCCCGGTCACACCGCTGTCGCCCACAACGCTGTTCATCTGCTCGAACCCAGAGCCAAACTCAAAGCCTGCAAAGCCGAAAACACGCGGACGGGGGTCAAACTGCACGCACGAAATTGGGCAGAAAGACGCAAAGCACCCAACCCCCTGGAAGCCAGATAGAGGGCGGACCGGGGAGAAGAAGTACCAGCAAATCCCCCTCCTCCTCCCCCGTGCCGTATGAGTTGGACACGACGCTTCCAGCAGTTTCCTGTCGCAGCAGCGTTTCCCCGTGTGCTTTCGCGGCTTTTCGCCACTGTTCTCTCTGTTTCCTACGCAGCTTCGGGTACTTTCCCCTGTCTCCCTCATCCTTTTTGGACATCCCTCCCTCTCCCTCTTTTTTCTCCTGTCTCTTTCTTTGTTTCTCTTTAAGACCTCTTCTCGCGTTCGCTTCCGGATCCCTGTAGGCACACGCAGACCAGGCATGCATCCGCACTCACCGATCACGGGACTGGAGTTGCTACTCTTCGGTCCGCTGCCGACGCCTTCCGTGGCCATGCTCATGTTGCTGCCCAGCTGCAGACCGCTGGACTGCATGCGTCGCGAGGGCCCTGAGGAGGCGATCGACTCTGGGCGTCCTGAAGTCAGGCGTTTCTGCGCACTGCGGCTCGCTGCGCGATGCGGCAACTCCCGCGCCAAGTTCTCCGGTTTGTTGTACAGCTCGATGAACTGCCTATGGACCTCCTGCAGACAAGCACGACACCGCGAGGGACAGTGAGAGCGGAGCTGTGCGGCGAATGCAGAGTGCAGCTACAGGCGGGGTTCAGACGGCTCAGAAGCAAAGCCGCAGCCCTCCGATGCGAGGGAGAGACAGCCGATATACGCAGATGGCGGCCGACCAAACGCACGGCAAAAAGAAGTGGAGCTAGGCATGTGCAGAGGAAAACAACTGCAGTGCCCACGTGCGCCACGAGCACACGCCGTGGAGGCAACAGAGTTGTCGCACATGCGCATGCGAAGGGTGTGGGGTGTCAAAAGTGCAGAAAGGGGAAGCCAGGCTTCCGGGCGACTTTGTCCAGGCGGAGGTCAGCGCGCTAGCTCCACCTCGAAGCCAGCGCCGTGTTTCCGCATCTATCGGCTCTTACATTCGTGTCGGCGAAGTGGACGGAGTAGAGGTTGTCCGTTTGCGTCAGAATTTCAAGAATCCTAAAGAGAAAAGACACAAGGATGTGCGCGCGGTCTCGGCAGAGACCTAAAAGCGTGGAAGGGTGTGCATCGCGGTCATCTTCGTGTCGATGCAAGGCGCGGTGGACGACTGGACGAAAGACGGGAAGAGAGGAAAGCGCAGAGACGCAGCTGCTACACGAGACCCCAGACAAAACAGCTAAAGACGAATGTCCTACTTTTCAAGAAGTTTCTCCATCTGGATCAACTCCTCCATCACGTCTGCGCGACGGCCCCGGTTTCGCGCTATGCCGCACAAAGTTTGGCACTGATCAGAGGAAGCAAAGAGACAAGTGTGACTCAATCATAGATACCTTCCCAATTTCACGCACACCGACGAAACGCCTCTTCCTCCTGCCTATCCTCCGCTGCAAGGCTGATCACCAAGAGGCTGAGAAGCAGAGATCTAGTGATGCTGTCACGCCGGTATCCAAGTAGAGCTACCTATCTACCAATATTTAGACAGAGACAGACTGGTAGAAAAATAGGGATTGATATACACAGGTGGAAATAAACATAGGTAGATACAGCTGGAGATAGATGGACAGAGACAAACAAGGAAACTGGCACATGAACAGTTGAGTACATTGGTATACGCTTCACATGCATCCGTTTGCAACGAACGTTAACGTGCAACCTGCATTTGAAGCGAGACAACGAAAGTGGACGCAAACTCGCATTTGCCTCACCTCCTTGACTTGCGTGATCAATTCCTCAACAGCAGTCGAGCTCTTTTTCTGCTTCTTCTGGTTCTTTATTTTCGTATTCAAATCCGTCAGTTTCTTGCTGGTCACCTGGAAACCAAAGAGAGAAAAAACGGCAAACGGACCTACAACACGCATCGGCGTTCCATCTACTCGACGCCAGGACTTCTTCATATCCACCTAGGCATCCATGCATACCCACACGCATATATATATATATATATATATATGCGTTTATCTACATAGAGAGAGAGGGGGATGTAGGTAGGCCTATATATATGTATATAGGTGTGTATGTCATGCACTTGCAATCTCTTGCTCGCCTGCTGCCAACTTGTAAGAGAACAAAGAAGTCGAGAGCCGGAAGACGCGCGTCATGCGCCGGATTTCGCGTGTGTGCATCCACACACATACAGCCACAGACCTAACGCTGAGTATATCGGTAGCTGCTAGGGGACACGGAGATGGATATCTCCACTGTAACGGTGTTGGGGGAAAGAGGATAAGCATTTTCGCGCAGGGGGTTGGTTCCGGCGGTATTTGCCCTTACGCGCCATGAACAGAAGAGAAGTCGATGTTGAAATTCTTGGGCATATCGTCCAAAGTACCCAGCGGCTGCCACGAACGTGAACGCAAGCAGGAAGAGGGCCCTGCAGGGAAAGCCAGACAGACGCGTGCACCGCGCATGCGGGGAGATTCTCCAGACTTTGGAAAACCTGCATCGTGGATGATCGTCCTTTACATCACATGGTGATACACCTGCATGGGGATGTGTGCCTGAGCATGAAGATCTGCACGCATCTGCATGAAAGTATAGGTCTGTGTGTTTGTGTATCCTAGGTTGTTGTCGGTTCGCGCTCGATTTCTTTTTTCTGTTTTCTGCACCGTGTCGCGTCCGCTGCCTGGGCGAAAGAGAGGGGCTAAGTAAATGTCTGCAGAAGGGGAAGGGAGCAGATTGTACGGCCACCGGCGAGTTCGGCGGTTGTCCCGGCTTTTCGTTTCGCATGTTGCGAAGGGCCTTACGCTTCTTGGACTGGGACGATGAAAGGGTACTTCGACTGCAGGAGAATGAAGGGGAGCGCGCAAATGGGGACGACGACGATGTGGAGCGCAAGGGTGAATTTGGTCCTGGAAGGAGACAGGGTGTCCATGAACATCATGCCCGTCCCAAAGTGAATGATGATGACGGCAAGGGCAACAATCGGGACCTTGAAAACTTGCAGCATCTGCTTGACGTAGCCCAAGTAAGTCGCAAACGGAAGCCACAGGGCCTCGGCAAGCGTCGTCAAGTCGGGTTGTCCCGCTGAACGAAAAGGTCGCACAAATCACAGGCATGTGTGAGAAGGCAGAAACGGAACGGCCGACGCGTCGAGACCACCTCTCCCTGAGTGTCCCTCCTCACGCCTCCGACGCTTGCAAACCCGGCCCTGCCACGACTCGCGCGCCGGACTCGAGTCCCCGGCATCCACGAGAACGTGGCACAGAGCAGAGCGAGTTTTAGACGAAGACGAGAGGAGCACCGCCCCGTCCTGCACGCAGTGTAGAGGCCATCTCTCGGCTTAGCGAGGAACCAGTGCATTGCCCTCGCTGAGCCGCGCCACACGAACCACGCGGTAAGGCCTAGCCCAGGGAAAGAACGGGACGGAAAAAAGACGTCAAAGGAGACCACGCCAAGACGAGCGCCCTTACCGAGCATCTTGAGCTGTTGAGCGCAGTTCGAAGCAGACATAGAGACAATCTCCATAGCTCCGGAGACGCACGATTGCTCTGCGATGCACGTCGCCATCGCGGAGCCGATGTGGTCCGGATTGTGTTTGAGGGATTCCGTGTACTCGTAGAGGCCTTCGTTCCCTTGAATCAAGCGACAGACCGGCGCGAGCTTCATGATCTCGGTCTCCAGTTCGGCGTCGTTGTAATTGAACAGAAGCTCCATGGGATCCGGAACAACCACCAGATGTGGAAATGTTGCCATGACAATCATCAAAACAGACATCCACTGCAGGGCACACACAGCACACACTCTCCCTTCTGCATTACAGGTTAGCGCCACGGTCCGTAGAGAGCGGGATTTATCCAGGCATCGACAAAAAAAACGAGTAAAGGGATATCCGAAGGCACGCACCAAGCAATATATATCTATATATATATATATATATATATTTCACGCAGGTGGCGGTATCTGCGCAACAGAGTATACAGATATCGATCGAAGTTCCATCACGTGTACAGACAGATCGAGAAGCGACCTTCTGTGGACGAAAAGAGAATGTGGAGATGGTTGTGGCAAAGAGCCCCGCTGGAAAAGACTCCTGTACCCCTTGCCTAGCGAGAAGTCCAGTGTGCAACGAAAAGCAGGTGCACTGAACGGGGGGCCGAGTCACACAGAGGGGTGTCGGCATATATACACATGTATACAAGTGGAAATATATGTACATATATCCGGACATGGATCTACGTGACTGAAGCCACATCTTTGATACAGAGAGCTGAAAGAGCACGAAAGAAAACAGGTACGATGGTAAACAAGGGTGTCAGACAGCATGCAGATGCGGTTCGGCTGATGCGGAAGAGGGTTTCGAAGCATAGGCCTCGAGAGAAACTGAGTGTGGCGCCACTGTTTTCGGAAGAAAGGGGGCTGAGCGCTTTCGCACTTTCCGAGTGCGGTGCGCGTACCAGGAAGACAATGACGTAGGAGAAACTCTCGTAGTGGTTGTGCAGAATGGGACAGACTTGCGGGAAGATCAGGCAGATGAGTGAGATAAGCCCAACCAAGAGGTCGACGCCGCAGGCGGTGTGGAAAGCGATCCAGGCGCCGTACGAGTGTTCTCGAAGGTCGATGGCACTAAAGCTGTAGTCAGCAAGATACCAAGTCGTCGGGATGATGAAGAGAATGGTGAAGCAAAGGACAAGGAAGTCACGGCCAATAAACAGCTGGCCACACACTTGTCCATATTCCGTCTCGAGGCCCCCGTCTCTGAAGCGGAGAGGAAAGAAGTGAAGGTACTGAGTCGCGCTGACTCCATCTGTCGTTTCACTCCGCGACGTAGTCGAGCTCGCCAGCCCGCCAATCCGTGTCTTTGCATTCGTGTACGCGGTGTGAAAGTCCGTTTCACTCCTGAAAATATCGGTCATAAACGCGTCCATGCGGTCCCGCATCCGGCCAAGAAGTCCCCTTCGCCACGGCGCCCTTTCCAGAGCATGCGACGAGTAATCACTGACGTCGTCCAAGACGTCCAGCGTCCCGTGGGCCGTCGTTGCGCCTCCATTTCCCAAATCATCGGTCGTGTCCTTCCTCGTCAGTCGCACGTGTTCTTCGCCCAACTGTCCCGACGAGTCTCGCATTTGCCCTAGCTCCACATCGTCCAAGTCACGATTCTGCGACTCGCTCTTCCCTGCGGAAGACGAGCTAGACCTATGGCGCGTCCCCTCCATTGGAGAGACTGGAGTTTTCGTCTCGCTTTCACCTATGTTCCTCTTTGTCGAGTTACTCTCTCGAATCAACTGGTGAAAAAAAGATTTCCGCCGACAGAAAGTATAGAACCGTCGGCGAACCGGCGCTTAGATGCGCACTGTGAGCAACCCGGCGCAGCCGGAAATGCACGACCCCACAAGGAGAGTGCTTGCTGCGTTCGGTCGCGCGCTTTTTGAGAACCACCCTCTGGCAAGATAATCAAGAGGAAAAGAAAGATGCGTCAGCTGCGTGGAAAAACTCGAGACGGAACTGTTAGGAGACCGGCTCGCCTGAGATGCCCGGCAGAAAAACGATGCCGTCGCCGAAGAGGACAATGAAGAGTAGAGGCAGCGACGAAATACAACGAAGCAAACTCCACAATCGTGGCACGGCGGAATGCAAACGCCGGATGTCCTCACATTACGTACACCGTGTAGTTCATTCGAGGACACACAGTGTAGGCACGAGTATCCCTCTTGTTCACCACGGAGTACGTGGCGGTTCCTCTCACCGCGAAAGCCAGGGATACGTAAATCCGAAAAAATCAAGCCCCAAAACAGGCAGTGTAGAACTGCAAGAGAACGGAGCAAATCCGGGTTCAAGTTCAGGGGAGAGGCGCACCTGAACGTGTGGCAATTCGAACAGCAGAACGTCGCGTGCTGCGGGCCGGGAAGTGTCTGCTTCCCAGCGACGACACAGCGTGAACGCAAACGTCCAAAAGTGGGGCGTCCTCTGGTCCCGGTACTCTTTGGAGAAAAAAGAAGTTCAAAGAAAGATGATGGAGGGGGAAGCAGAAGAAAACGGCGCGAAACGCGAGCACGATTCAGGCTTAGACAGCGTTTGGCGTCAAAGCGACAGAGGCAGTACACCTGATACAAAAAAATCTACGCGAACTGCTCGACGGACTTTACGAACGCCGCAGTGTATGTACGGATAAATGTCCTTGCTAATCTTTATCGTGGTCAATAGGCAGGCCACGTAAACTGGCGGGAGCCCTGGCCGTACACGGAAGACCTGCCAAATGAGAATATCCGGGGCATCCGCGTGTGTCCGGAAAAGACCGTCTTCATGCCTCTAGGGGGTCAGCCGGTTTCACGACATAAAATGTGCCCTACGTATGCCACAGAGGACAAAATTCTGGATAGTTCCTACCGAGTTTCCGGCAAGCTGTCCACGTTCATGCAGCGTTCGAGGCTGGTCACAAAGAGGAGGGATTTCCCGAAAGCTGTCCCACGCGTAAAGCGGCGGACTCAGCAAGTTATAAATCTTTCGCCAAACCGAGAGAAAAATAAATCTTCACGAAATGAGGGAGAAAAGCGCAAACACGGAGGGAGCGAGTTGTACTCGACAGGCTGGCTGCGCTGCTGCGCCGGCGTACCAGTAACGCCGGAATCGAGGAGAGATCTCGTGCACAGTCCCCATGTCTCGAACACGTGTAGCTAGTGTTTTCATCATTCCCTTTTTGCTCGAGAAAACAAAGAAATTGGGGCTGGTTTTACCCACTATCGAAGCCTCTCTCCCTCGTGGAAGTCCACACTTGCCAGCGCCTGCACTAGGGCTGCTCCAAACGAAAGGCCTCGGATAACGTCAACGGAGGGACAGGCAATGTCTTAGCAGACAGAAGGCGGTAGAAAAACACTTCCGCCGAAAAAGAAGAAAAAGGGAAAACATGAGAGAAAAGAGGAGAGAGGCAGAGAACGGCAATGTTCAGATGCGGAGAGATGAGTCTTTTTTGCGGGTCTGCGTGAAAACCCCCCGAACAGCGGGTGGTTCATGTGCCTTCGTGCCGAGTGCCGTGCAGAAAGCCCCGGACGTTGGGTGACTAGAGGCAAAGCTCGAGAGCGAGGAGCCAGCGTCCAGAACGCACGCAAGACGAGGAAGGCATTTGTGGGTGACACAGGCGGGAGGGGAAAAGCGGACTTCTAACACAGTTCTCAGTTTGGTGCCCAGTCGACAAAAATGTTTATCGGGGTGCGGCGGTAAACGTCTTCACTCAGACATACCGTACTGCAAACCGTGATTGTAGATGAACTGGTCACGATGGTTTTGGCAGTGGAGTCAACAACGCCCTGTCAGCTCACCGCGCGCGCCATTCCTGCAGAGTATACTATGCTCGTAACAGGCGTTTGGACGTATAGATCTAGCAGTGTGTTGCTATGCGTAAAATGGGAGGCCGCCATGCCCCTCTGTAGAGCGCTGCCAAACCGATTTTGCAGGAATTTTCTGAAATACGGTGTCACCACTCTTCTACCTGTCTGCCTGGAGACTTGCCTGGGAAAAGAGGAGAGCAAAAGAAATAGTCTGTACACGATTCCGTTTGTCTTCGCTGTGCGAGTGGGGACTCCGTTGACTTTGTCCGCCAAGAGCACTTTATGTGCCATAAACACGTGAAGATTTTCAATAAGCGAATCAGTTGTAGGATGACCATCCAGTGATGGGCGGTGGTCTCCAGAAAGGATAAACTTGCCGAACTAGAGCACTGATCGAGCGCCGTGCGGGCAATACCTCGAAAGTGTGTGCCGGCTCCGCTCTTCGCACAGACAGTTCTACCCGTCATTTATCTGTTATAGGAATGCTAGAGACTTTTTGAGGATAGGACCAGACCCTCATCCTGTGGGACCATGAAAGACAGTGGTTGTCAGTCATTCGCAAGCTAAACCTTGTGGTTATTTCGTCCGCAGCCTCTTCAGAGAACGGTTTTCCCCGCCTCTATGGTATGTCTTTTATGCTACAAAGACGTGAAGGTGGTTCTGATTTTGAACGGAATATTCGCCTCGTGGATTTGGCCGCAAGAGCAGAGAAATGTGATAGGGTGGAAGTGACAGAGCGGTAACATACTAGAAGTCACAGGAGTCGTGCATTAGTTCTTTCTGTTTTGTCTTTTCTCAAGCCCGGGAACTTGTCTTCGATTGTGTCCGTTCGAATGTAGACTAGGTGGCAAGGACAGAAATGGCTGTATAATCGTCTTCACAGTAGGCGCCGTACCGCATCTGACCCTGAAGCATCCGTATCAATACTTGCTCTGCAATGAGCAAATAGCGGTGACCCTCAACAAAAAGTAGTTTGTGAACTGAAAAACAGGAAGTAACAGCAGGCCATGCTGCACAATTAAAAAATTGAAAGGTCGTGAAGCGCTTAGAATGTAGAGTGTCTGAGCCAGTAGTTTTCTAGCGAGACCGCTGCCGAGTTTTGTTTTCAAGAAGTCTTTCGCGTCAGATGCACAAAGCTGTGTTTTTGTTGGCTTCTCTAAGATGTGACTACAGGGGCTCCTGGCATTCACAACAGAAATGTGCATAGGGGTTCACGGCGTAGGTCGACGTTAGGAAGTAGACCAAGCTCAATTCCCACAGATAACTCTTCACATCGAGTGGCGGGTTGTTGCAAGACAACCAGTTTTTCGTGATACCTGGTATGTTTCGCTTTTATGTGAACTGTTGCAGGCGAGAAGTGGCATTTCCCACCCTTCCTCGCGCGGCACATTGGTGGTAGAGTAAGGATTGGTGAGAGTAGAGTACCGTATTTCCTCCCATAAGTGGAAAAACAAAACGCAACTTGTGGACGACAAGGAGACCTAAGTAATAAGCAATCGAATAAGAGACATGCGCGAAAGGCTGGTAGCTTGCACTCTTCAGATCGCATAGCATAACTCACAGATCGCGCGGAAAACTGGCTTGGGTGAAGCATCAAGCGCACGACTGAAGGTGGCATCGCTCCAACTAATTTTCGCCGTAAATGGAGTTACATCCCGGGTCTGTTTGGGAGGATCACTTGGAGTCCAACCACAAAAAACAGCACCTGGCCTGACATCCCTGTCGTTGTGGATCAAATTCATAACTCAGGAGAGAGCAAATGAGCAGCTGGAAACTTACGGTGACAGTTATAGCGTAGGTTGTGGTCGCATAGTAGTCGTCGTAGTGTATTAGTACCAGATGCGGGCGCGCTTAGTTCACTTGATGAATCGATTTCTGCAATTTTTCACTGCTGCTGATGACCCTGGCTATTCAAAAATCATGTCAGCTGCGCTCCGCGGCTCCTTGTAATAATATGGGAAACAGGTGTACACCATCCTTCCTACAATTTTCCAAAATTTGGAGCGTATTCCTCTTGAGGCGGGTCAAAAAAGCGTATACGTATGCGATCAACAACAGCTTCGTCCATAATGTGTTTGAGCTTGTGTTATAGGCCTGAGAGAAAGTCGACTTCGTTCGCGCCTGAGCCTGAAATGCTTTCAAAACGCATGAGTACGCTTTAATGGCGGTGGATAAATAAGTACAAACGTGGCTATGCACCCGAATTTGGCAGGAAAAACGTGCCTCAGGGCGGTGCTGGCGTTGAACGGTGCATACAACCAGCAGAAGGCCAATGAAATACACTTTTTTTCGGAGTTAAATATTTTTCACTGGTCTTGGGTCGTGCCGCTGGAACTACCAAATGAAAAGTAGCGGCGTCGAAACGGGAGCGCCGGGACTCGGTCTCTTTGCCGGGTAGCACTGAGTTTCACAACTAGATTACGTACCACGGAAGGGACGCCGTGGTGCAAGATAAAAAATATGGATTGTTTCCAAGAGAGGTCAACTTTCTCGTTGACAGCAAACGTTACTATCGTAAGTGAAGACGGGGATTGGATGCTTGGGCGACAGCGATATAATTGCCCTTCTTTGCTTGCACGCTTTGTTGTATAAAACGGTCAAAGGAGCTTCATTTTCTAGTGCATCCCTTGCCTTGTGGGACTCTCGCAGCGTTTGGGGCCCCCCACCAAACTAAACAGTCCAGCGCTTTCAAGCCACAGCCCTGATGGAGGCCCTGCAATGCCGTAGCACGGTCTTTTCACAGCCTGTCCCTTAAAACCCGAATAAGCTTCCGCATGGGTTAAATGCGCTTGTTCAACGGCTCCTCTCTCTGTGTTCGATCCCACGCATGCCTGTTCACCTATTCATTCTACTTAACAGAGAATCGGATTTACTTGTATTTCAAATGGTCTGCTGCCCAGCGCCAGAAACGTATATGTACCGAAGAAGCTCCACAGAGATAAACTAATATAGCCCTGCCCGGTAATTCACTGTTAACGGAAGAGCAGGTGATGTGGACAGTACTCCACAGGGGAAATACCGCCAGTTTCCCATACTCTCTCGAAGCGAGAATAGGACTTGGACCCTGACGATGCTTCCAGTCACATACGCCCTCAACAAGCCCGATGGAGGTGGGGTCCTCCCATCAGATCCTCAGGCTAAGATAACAGAGGCAGTCAAGGCTGGAATGCTCGATTCGCAGCTGCGCGTCCGGGACATGAATGCATATCGGACACTGACCGCGGATATGACACGAGGCGTAAGCAATAGCGCTGTGCTAACTCGCAACGGTCCTAAGGACGTACGAGGACCTTGCAGGTATTCCATGTCGATACCATCCCCCCTTCCCCGAAATACAATTGCTTCTTTTTCCCTTTTTCGGTGAAATACGTTCTCTGAATGGACGTGCGGATACGTTGAACAAGCTAGGTGCGGTCACACACAGGGACCTCTCGAAGGAATGGAACAGCGGGAAAACGTATACTCCCCCCATTTTCCGAGTAGAAACACTACTTCGCAAAGGACGAGATTGCATTACCATGAGTACACATGTGTCTTTAAAATCCTGGGGTTGACCAACGCCGGACTGGAGGCTGCTCACGCAGCAGCTCACCGGAGTATTCCCACGTGCTTACGTAATCTCGAGAAGGATATTCACGTATGTATCTACCACACTCGCTGTTTTCACAGCTGCACTTCACGCCCCCGGAGTCATCGAAGTCAGCTTTCTGTCCGGGAAAACGTATTTTAATACTGCACGCGTTCGTTAGAATTTTTGTGGCCGGTACCAGGATCGGAGAGACGTTTCTATTACTTCTCCCTAGCACAATATTGCTTGGCGAGAGAAAGCTCATCAAGGCCGTATGACAGTTTATCCATCCAGTGCGGGTGTGCAATCAACTGCAGTATTACAGAGGCGCATGTTGGCCGCTCAATGCTGCGGTGCCTTAGTCCCCCTTTCCTTACATGTGCGTAATTTCAGGGCCACTCACCTGTCTGAAAGGTTCATTACCCATCTAATCCTTTGTCTGTGCTTCCAGCTAGAGACTCATGTGAAAAGCAATATGCCTTCTGGATATGGCGGCCACGTCGCGACAATGCGACATGATGTGCTCCACCGCAACACGCAGTTCGACAAGAGATTATATGAGCTAACGCATGATTCAAACAGAGACACATTCGGCGACTTTGAGGCCAACCTCCAAGGGAGATCATACCTGACAAGAAACCCCCGGTGAGAGGGCGCCTGTGTGACACGAGTCTAAGCACCGCGTCGGCAGCCGCACCGTACAGCAAAACGGCACATTTCTTGCCCCCACGACTAAAATGCAATCGTGTGGCAACGTTGTCTGAATGATACGATTGATGTGGAAGCTGATCGCAATGCAGGCATAAAAAATAGGCTCTAGTTTCTTCAAAATTTCCCATTCCTCTCTGCGTTACTATTTTGGTTTCAGAATACCTGGGACAAATCCCACGAAGGGATGCTTCCCCACTGGCCCTGTTGTGCCTCCATGGGCAGTTCTCAAGCCCCAGCGACCACCCCCCAATTACCGTAACGCAGCAGAAGTCACTAAGAAAACTCTTGAACTCTTTGGCTGCAGTAATGCGGATACCAATCAGTAAGAACAACGCCGCTAAACATTCGTGTTGCGTTGACAGAAGCTGCTGTACTAGGGTCTTCCTCCAGCCAGACGACTTTTCCCGTGGTCTAATGATGCCATTTGGCTTTGCGCTTCCGTGTCACTTAAAGGCAGAGCCACTGGCCGCTGGCTCAGGTACGTGCCATGACCGGCCACGTGAAATGCAGCTAGAATATTCACTGCGGTTTTGGCTTGCTAGTACTGCTAGTGAATGTGATCTTGCCCCTGTTTGGCTTGCTAGTACTGCTAGTGAATGTGATCTTGCCCCTGTTTGGCTTGCTAGTACTGCTAGTGAATGTGATCTTGCCCCTGTTTGGCTTGCTAGTACTGCTAGTGAATGTGATCTTGCCCCTGTTTGGCTTGCTAGTACTGCTAGTGAATGTGATCTTGCCCCTGTTTGGCTTGCTAGTACTGCTAGTGAATGTGATCTTGCCCCTGTTTGGCTTGCTAGTACTGCTAGTGAATGTGATCTTGCCCCTGTTTGGCTTGCTAGTACTGCTAGTGAATGTGATCTTGCCCCTGTTTGGCTTTGAATCGCATGTGCCCTTTGACTGAGACGCTCTTGTAGACTATTCAGCGATCAATGAAACTAATGCCTTCATGACACAACTCCCACTATTTTGGGCATGATCGGTGAAAGCACCCCCCGGCCGGTTCGGGTTTCTGTCCCTGGCAAGGCAAAGCCAGGGAGTGCTGAACCGCTATATTCAGTTCCTACGATATGCATACAACACAATCTCGTAGACTGCGCAACACAGTGACCTCTGAGAGCACTTTTATGCACATATGATGAATTTCCAGTACCGTCGAATCAAACGCCACCCCAATATGCCGGCATTCGTACAATTCTACACTTCCTAGCCTGTTGCAGCCTTACACCAAAACGGAGATGATGCAGCAAGAAATGATGCAGTGCACCCTGCCGGTGATGCACCAGGCTAACGCCTAGTGAACGGCGATGAGTAATCGGTGCCATTCGTGTGAATGCCAACCAACTCGACAGTTCTTGCACGAAATACACGCAGGAGTTCCGAAAAAATGCGACTGGTAAGGCTGTTTCATGCTTAGTACAGCTGCGATATTCGCTCGAGTAAACAAAGAGCTGAACGCGCTGATTGCGCAGTCAGAAAGCTGCTTCGCCGACATCTCCGCAACCAGACAAGTACGATGATGACCACTGCTGCAAAGTCGATCCGTCCAGAAAAAGTGCAAGCTCTTTCCCTCCACGTCTGCCGCCTATGTTCACCAGATGCTCAGCTGTTGACACTCGAGCCACGTTGACACACGAGGCCATACGGGCGATTACACGAAGACGAAACCGAAACTACAGTCAAAAGCTAGTGCGGCCTACCATTGAGAATGCGATGGCTTAGCTCGAGCCTTAATGCAGGCCAGTCTACCTTTCAGCCTGGTAGGCAGAGTAGTCACCAGTAGAACAAAGCAGTCCCACTGACGCGTTTTCTCCAGTTATACAGTCCTCCAGTCATGCGAATTAAAATACACAAGAATACGAAAGAGGCAGTTGTAGCATGCAACATCCTGAAATCCCATCCTGCTGCTACTTCTCTAACTAGATGTTGAACGCTAGCAAATGCACAACATGCTTCTGAAGTATATCTAAAAGCTAGAGTGATATGAAGAGCTACACGCAGTCCCAAATACAGGAATTCGACTCAGTTGCGATTCTGTGGATGTCGATCATTTTTGCCCCTTGATTTCAATACCTTACCGGTCTTCATGTTTTTTGGAAGGTGTAGTCATTAACACTGTTGTTCAGTATAAGCTAGCGCCAATCCGGTAGTAAGATATAAGACAGATAGTCTACCATATAAGATGTAAGTCGCTTGGCGGAATAACACTACCGATAATAATCAAGATCATACTATATTTCCAAATAAGAACCCATCCACTGACTACATTTCGAGTCATAAATTGTTGACGAATCAACATTCGGGTATTTAAAGCTCGAATATCTGATAATAAACTTTATTTTTTTAACGGATGACATAAATACTAACAAACCACCGGTTTTGTATGGTATTCCTTTTAACCCGCATAATATGCTAGACAATACCTTTCAGGTACGATATGAAGTAATGTTACGAACCGGTTGACTGGTATGGAGTTATCTGGGTGTGGAAGTTCCATCAGACCGGAAGCCGCTTGTAAGAAGATTAATCCAATTAAGTAATATTAAGAAGATTAATCCAACTAGGTAAGATAGGCATTTAGCATCCGTCGTTAACATACGACGTTAAAAGGCAACTTCAAGCGCGTTATCTATACCTGCAGGGTTACTAGAACCATTTAAATGTAAGTAGAAAAAATATGTAAAACTATATAAAAGGCAATTTATAATGTAATACACAGAATCGTTTTAATGTTACATCAGATACAGAGTATCCTCCAAGTAGCCAAGGTACCAAATACGGTATTCGATAAAGGAGGTTTGTAATCAGTGTAGCACCCCAGACCCCATTGTAGTACATATCCGAGGAAGGCAGTGGCTATTATAAGTAGATACAAAAAAACGAGACATCCAAGCGGTAGTCAAATAAACTATAACTCTAGCGAGTGTCGTCAGTATCTATGGTGGACAGAAACAGTGTAGAGTGCCTCCCCCCGCGGGTGAAAAAGTTGCTTAACGTTCTTCAGAGACCATAGCTGCATGGTATTCAAGTGATACACATTCACATGATCTAGTCATGACCCTTATTGTCTTGAAGCCTGCTGTGGGTGGAGCATACTACTTTTTCCGCGCGTCCCCGCACGTGGTCAATCGGCGTCCACGCAAATGGTTCCGCTGCTTTACAACTTGAAGGCCCATAGCGTGGTGCCGACGCACCTAGTTCTCTGTTTTGCTTCCAAAGACGGCGGAAAATGTCGTAAATCCAAGCAACACACGGAAAGCGAACGACCCACGGAGGGCGCCGTGCAATCCCATCTTCTCTGCTCTCTTGTACTGGAGGGCTCCCTGCCGTAAGGGATGGCCCTGTTCCCAGAAAACCTACACATGCAGGACAGGTCGCATCTGTCCCTAGGGGACAGATGGACGGTGGAAGGAAATTCAACTGATACGGGAATAGAGAAACACGCGCTTAAGGTAACGAGAAAAGAAAGTAACTTGACGCGGAATGACTTCCGTATACTGAGCTTCCTCGTGTCAACCTTGTGCACGTGTTCATCTCGCCCACATTCAGGTCCTTCCCCTTTCCGAAACTCAACCGTCGCCTGACTGAATCCATCAGTCAACCGTTCACCAGTCGCTCCTTCCACGTTATTTCACCGTTCCCAAAATCTGTCTCTCGCTTGCCGCTGCCATTTCCCCGTCCACTCGTCTCCGTATTGCCTGTATCCCTGCGATATATATCCGACATACACGCGGACCACTCTTTTCTGTTCCACAGTGACCTTCCCCCAGGGCAATGGAACTCCACTAAACAGTGAGAGAAGACCCTCGGAACACGATAATCGTCTCTCCGCTACAAAACAAACAGATGACAGAAGACGATAGGGCAAGACTCTGATAGCGAAGGCATGCGGTCCCCAGAGCTCTGCTTCGCATCCCGAGGCCGCGACCGTCGCTGAACCACACAGCGCGTTAAATGACCACGGCGAAAAACCACTCCCCCGTAGCCACCGCTTTGGTTGTCTTCCCATCTTCCACACAGATTCGCTTCGTTGCCAGGTGCCTTGAACGCCCTTCACTCCTCTCGCCTTCATTGGAGCTCTCGTGACACAAACACGCACGCCAGGGGGACACAATCGAGTACGGCGTTTCTCATACACACGTGCACTCGACACCAATCACTCATGGCTTTCTCCTGCCCCGACAGGCTGCCTCGACTGTGCGGAAGAAGCGGTCCGCAATCTCTTTCGGTTCTCCTTCACGGTCCTCAGCTTCCATATGCACACGCCCGTTCTGTTCCTCCCATGTGTATTCAAATAACAGATGTATCAACAGAACACGACCAAACGGAGCCCCAACCGATGCCTACCTGTCACTACACGGCTCTCTGCACACCGACAATCACCAGTGCGTCTTACAGAGCCAAAGCACTGACACGGTATGAAGGCGACGAAGCTTCGCGAGGCCTAAGATACCTGGTGCGTATGTCAGAGGTATCCTTCGCATCTTTTCCGCCCTTTGCTTTCAGCGGTTTTGCATTCAACTGGCCTGTTGGAGCACCCGCAGCGCTTCGTCGACCTTGGCCTTCAGCTGGGCCTCACTTTCCAGGAGAATCAACAACTCGGCGTTGTCCATTTCCAGCATCATGCCCGTGATCTTTCCGGCCAGTTCAGGCTGGTAGCGCGCAATCAAGGGGAAGAGTTTCTCTCCAAGCATCTGCTTCTGCATCGAGGGCTGCGCGGCCGCAAGGGCGGCAGCTGTCAGCGGAGCGTCGGGGTTCATGAGCAGCTGCTGAGACTGCTCCATCATCACCTGATGGTGATTGTGTGGGGCTGGAACAGCCGCAGGCGGCTGCATCTGTTGGTCGAGTCTCTGGTTCCTCACTTGTGGAGTGAACTTGAAGCTGCCAGGACCGCCCTGCGGCTGCTGCTGTCCAGCTCCTGGTTTGGGACCCATCATGTGTTGCTTGTTTCCATTCAACACTGGGCCTGCACCGCCTTGGCGACCCATTCCTCCGCGGTGACCACCGCGCTGTTGCTGCTGGAGCATCTGCATGGGCGGGCCACCAGCTGCCGCATGCATGCCAGCTGCCACAGCCGCTGCTGCGGCGTTCGTCTGTCCGTAAAGGTGCTGCAGGGGCCCGAGTTGCGGTCGCATCGGAACGCCCTGAGAGGCGAACTGCCCGCCAGCCTGCTGCTGTCTCCAGGGCAGCATGGCGGCAGTGACTTGGTGCGGATGCGGCGAGAAGCCCATGAGCGGCCGAGGCGCATACATCGCGCCGGGGCCAGCGAAGCCTTGGAGCTGGGGCGCGGCCCCTCCGTACTGAAGCTGGGCTGCTGCCGCCGCGGCCGCCACGTTCCCAGGGAGGGCGGCTGCCGGGCGGAGGGAAGGCAGACGGAAGCGCTGTTGGAGACGCATCAGCCGCTGTTCGCGGCGCTCCGCGAGACCCACGTAGAGCGGCTTCCCCTTGACGAGCTTCAGGTGCATTTCGGTGACGGCCTTCGTGGCCTCTTCCGGAGACATGAAGCACACAAAGCCGAAGCACCGTGAGACTCCGCGCTCGTCACGCATCACTTTGGCACTCGTGATGGAGCCAAAGGGCTCGAAAAGCTGGCGCAGCTTCTCGTCGTCAATGCTGTCGTCCATGTTCTTGATGTAAAGGTTCACGCCTTGGAACCGGTCGTTGCGGTCCTGGTTCATCTGCTCGAACTTGGCGCGCAACATCGCCGAGCGGTGGGCCTTGCTCTGATGGGGCCCAACGAACAAGATCTGCTCGCCCTCGCGTTTCTGTCCCTCCTCATCCTTCTCTTCCGCTCCACTGTCTTCTCCCTCCTTGATGGCGCCTGCGTCCGTCACGCGCTTCCCATTCAGCGCCTCGACCGCAGCCTTGGCGCTGTCGTGGTCGGCAAAGTTGCAGAAGGCGAAGAGGCGACCCTTCGGGTCCTTCCGCACCACGAGGGAAGTGATCGATCCGTACTTGGCGAATGTCTCCCTCAGGCGCGCCTCGTCCTCCCACGCGGAAGGCATGTTCTTGATGTACACATTCGTGTACTTGGTTTCCGCCAGGTTGTCGCGTTCTGCTCGGCGAATGAAGGGCCCGACATACACCGTCTTGCCGCCGATCAACATGCCGTTCACTTTGTCGATAGCAGACCGTGCGCTCTCTTCGTTTTCGTAGTGGACAAAGCCGTAGCCCTTGCTGTGTCCGTTCTCGTCGACTGCGACTTTGCAGGACAAGATGTTGCCAAAGAGACTGAAGGTGTCGTACAGCGCCTTGTTGTCGATGTTCTTGTCGAGGTTCTTCACAAAGATGTTGCCGTTCCCACTCTTGCGCAGCGACGGGTCTCTGTGGCACCACATGATCCGGCAAGGTTGGCCCTTGATCACGGTGTAGTTCAGCGTGTCCAAGCTACGTTCAGCGTCCTGAATTCCCTGGTAGTTCACGTACGCATACCCCAAGCTCCGCCTCGTCACCGTGTCACGGCAAACGCGAATGCTCGTGACAGGACCAACGGAATTGAACACTTCAAACAGCATCGCCTCCGTCACGTCCTGATGCAAGTCTCCGACGTACAGCGACGGCGAGACAAAGTTTGCAGCCGACGCCGCGGCATTCAATCCATTGGGGCGCTGGCCAGCCGGCGGAGCCGTTCCGGACACTCCGCCTCCACTGACATTTGCATTTCCTGCTGTGTGATCTGCCGCTGCTTGATGGCCTGCGCCCGCAGCGGGGCCATCCGCACCTGCGTTGGGCGCTACTGGCATGGGGCTCGGCTGGGCCGGGGGAGATGCCGGCGAGGACGGCGCGACGACTGGCGACGCAGTAGCCATTTTGAGAAGGTGAGAGACGAACCGGAAGCGTTACCAACTGGGAAGGCCTGAAAAGGACGCGCCACACAGCGACCTAGAAAAGACGCGCGCGTGCGGAGACAGCCGAAGTGTGTGCCACGCGGGAGCGAATGTACCTGAACGGTTTCCCCGCGCGAAAAAAGTTGGGAGAACGAGTGAACGGGTCGCGATAAAAAAGAATGTCGCACGATTTCCGTCAGTTCTCCAACTTTATGCAGAGGGTCTATTCCCTGGCCCAGTAGATGCACGAGTGGAACAGAGCGGCGCGACGCCTGGCAGCTGACGGGCCCCAACGGACAGATTTTGGCTCTAAAAAAGCGATCCGCCGTTCTTCCTTCCCAAAAAATGTTGCGAAGGAGGTTATATCTAAGGGCCACGGGGGTGACACCTAATCAGGACGGAGCGACAAGCGCCTGCGTAGACAAGTGCTTGATTTCTGCGGGAACCACGGAACGGGTAAGCAGCCGTGGGAACGGGGCACAAATTCCAGAAAAAATGCGAACCGTCAGGGAACCGAACAACGCGGAATTTTGACACGCAGAATTTCGCGTATATCGCTGAACAAATGCAGAGCTGCCCGTACGATATGCAAATACCGCATAGGCTGGGCCAAAAAAGCCGGGGCGGGGGAGAGGGGGGGGGGGAGATCCACTGTTGGGGCAACAAAAGCGGCGCTCACTCCCACGCCTTCGAAGGACTTTTTGGGCGCGTGAACTTTTCCAATGAATGGAAAACCGGGGTGGGAGCCGACAGGACAGTCGTCGGAAACCGGAAAAGGCCGTGAAATACGAACGATTGGAAAGAAACGGAGCGGCAGCGGACCACACAGCGAGTAAGCGGGGGCGGAAGAAACAGACCGAAGACGGAGGAGAAAAAGGCAGACGCTCTAAAACTTTTTCTCCCCCACCAAAAGAGCAGAAATATATTTCATATATCTCTGTCTCGTTAACGCCGCCCGCGCGTGCCGAAAAAACACAGGCGTTCTCTGCGTTTGAAACTCGGTCTGTTTGTCACACGAAACGCGGAGAGTGGGGCAAAGACCGCTACTCCTCACCCGCCGAGTGACCAAAATTCGGGGATGCTGACGCAGCCTCTCGCCGTCCGAATAGGCCACGAAAACGCCGCAACAGCGCGCGCTCTCGCCGTGTGCTCCCCAAAACAAGCGTCGCTCGCCTCCAAATTTAAGCTTGCAAGATCCTAAAGCACACGTGCTGGGAGCAGGAAACCCACCGCGCATCACGGAAATCGACGCCGCGAAAAGATGGCGACGCCACACAGCCGCCCTACGTGAGAGCTATTCCGACCTTGCACTGTGGCCTCACTCATCAATGTACACCCGTCTGCCTCACGTAACGAGAATACTCCAGTATCAGTGTGTTGTACCATACATGTAAGACTTGATATGCCGTGGTTTGTTGGATTGTGCGCTCTCTAAGAACAGCCAGCAACACACACAGATCAAAAGACGAAACCCAGTTCCTCTCTTTCCTGCGTCCCCGCCCTCTTCACAAATCTTAGTCAAACAGGAACTTAGTGAACAAAGGTCGAATGGCGTCGTTCTACGCCACAAGCAAAAAACAGAGCCATATACTGCCATCCCACGGCCGAAAAAGAGAGACGCCGTCTCCGCAGCGAAAAAGCCCCGCGCGGCCCGCCTCAACCACTGTGAGGGAGGGGTCGAGCACAAGCAGCAGTTTCCGCCACAGGTAAGCACACCAAAAAAACCCTGCCCGCAAAACGAGAAAATGCTGGAATTTTATTTAAGGGAGGCTGGAAAGCGCGCGGCCTTCCGGAAATTAGGCGACAGGGAGCAGGAGCACACTTCTCAGCACGCCAATCCTCACAAAAAACTTCGAGCCCCGCACCGACGAGCACGACCGCCGCTATATATATAAGCCGAATGGACTTGTAGGCGGCCAGATGACAGTGTCCTGTTTCCCCGCCAGCTTTTCCTCCGAATCAGTTAAAAAGAACGTCGATGGAAACGGGCATCTGACCGTCCTCTGTTCTAAAATTCCATGCTCTGGGGGCAAAAGGCACCGTTCAAGATGACGTCTCCCGGAGCATCCGCTCCACAACTTCCCGTTTCCTGCGAAAACTTTCCCGTACCTGGCACCACAACTGCCACGTCCTTCGGCGGGCTTGTGACCAAATGGGACGTGGGGATTCTGGGGATGCGCCGTTTATCTGCACTGAAACGCACACAAACCGAGAGCATCTTGGGCGGGTCTTCCACTCCAGTTCTCCCAATTGGCGAAGATGCCAGTGACAAAACCTGTGAGTCTGGTCACTGGTGTACGGCAACAACAGTATCTGCACTGGAATCTAGACTGTCGCCGTACACAGGTACACGGAAGTTCCACAGGTGGACTTCCAGGGCTTGAGACGCTGATGCTCACTGTCCCCCGCAGTGGGGAGGTAGCGAGAAGTGACAAGCTGCTTGCTCTAGCCGTACATGCACTTACACACACACAAGCCTATACAGCGAACACGTTCGGAGACATGAAGCAGTACATGCATATATTTTTAACACACGGGAAAGGGAAGGAGCGACTGCATCTTTCGACAGTTGGGGCCGTTTCACACTCAAGGCAGACACCCAGCGCACTTGTCCGCCTGCGCGGCCTGTCAACTACGCTATGCCCTACGAGTTCGACTCCTGGCGTCTTTCTTGAGTGCGTTCGCGTGCCGGATCCAAATTCTCGCGCACACTTCCATTTATGTTTTCGCAGAATCATGCAGAGGCACAGAACCCCCTTCACCCGACACCACACTGAGAGACGTGTCCAAATTGGTATAACTCAAATCGAAGAAACGGAGGCATTTTAGTACCTACGATTCTGAATATGACTCCAGTAATGAGCCGCAGGCAACTAAGTTGGAAAAGGTGAAGCGCCGCGTCCTCACCTAGACAGACGTTGCTTCGCTTTTACAAGCAGACAGAGCGGACAGCGAGACACCCTGCTGAGGACTGCAGCGAAAAGTCTGGGAGTTTTGCTGGCCCGCTTGGTCGGCAAATTCGGAGACGTTACTGAACCATTAGAGATGCGTACACTACACGAATACATGCATATACGCCCCCGACACGGGTTGGTAGGTCGATAAATTATGAAAAAAACAGAAACTGATTGACGGCGTCGCCCGAAAGGAAAAATGCAAAGAGAAGAAGCGGAGAACGAAAGATGTGTAGGTTCTCGGCTGCTAGTCTCCACAACAGACGCGCGTGTCCATCCCGTCTTTTATGCAGAGCACATAAGCACGTGCGCAGGTTGACGGCTGATGTAGTTGTTGTGGCTGACGTGAAGTCCGCTAATAAGCATGTATGGATAGACACAAATCTCCATACACAGGATGCATCCGCCTGCGCTGAACTGGTAATTGCGAAGGGGCGGACGCCGACTTTTTGGCCGACTCGCGATCCAAAAGGAATCTGGAGAAAAGTGGAGGAATCTGCCGCAAAAATGAAGAAAAATTACACGACTCGGTTATCCTTGTGGCATACACGAGCCACCAGAAATTGGAATATGGAAGGCATACACCCGAAGATGCGCATATTACATACATGCCAGTTAACGGAAGAAGGGAAGACTACTCCTCTTGCGTCTTTGTCGACACAGACTGGGCGAAGTAACCCTTAAACACGGAAGAGAGAAGCACATGCACAGTGTGGCTGTGTTTCCTTGACTCTCCAGGAGACGGGAAATTGTGTTCTTTCACGGACAAATGCCGACGCCGAAATTCGTGCTCCACACAAGCGATACACTTTCACGGACGCAGATTTTCCCAAGACGTGTCTCGCGTGCGGTGAGGAGAGAGACGCGAAAGAGATGTACGAGGGTTACGGAACAGCGTTTCCTAAAGCGCGCAGGGGCTGCAGCGACTGCGAGAGCGAGCGTCGAAGAGCTCGGCGGCTGGTACACACACGATGGACGACGAAAACGGAGAAGGGCGCGTAACAATGGGAGCAGGCGAGACACCAAAATGCACGTACACGGCAAAGCACGGGGTACCAACGACTCCTGGGAACGTTTCAAGCCGAAAAGAGGAATGCATATCCTTGCCACTGCGGAGAGTAGGAAACGGCCGCGAACGGTGACGCTCAATCCCCTTTTCTATCTTCTCTCTTCAGACCCTCTCTCCGGTACGAAGCGCCATAATCCAGTGACGGAACACCGCGCTACACACACAAAAGGCATCTACAAACATCTGGCGCGGGGGCACACGCACATCGTCGCAAACACGCAAACACGTACACAACACAAATGAATTCACATAGGGCCACAAACACACACGGAGGACGCATACACAGAAAGCTGGAGGCGACGGCGCAGTGAACCGGCAGACGGACGACAGCGTCTCTCCTCTGTTTCCAAGAGGTGAATTGCCTGCAGCGGTTCTGTCTTTTTTCAACAAGCGAAAAGGCGAAGCACGAAGGGAAGGGAAAAGCGTGGATGTGCGGAGAGGCCGGTGTCGAGAGTCGAAAGTCACTGATTTTGGAGGATTTGCGGGACCAGGCGTTGTGAGGCATCTACGTGAATCTTGTGGCAGGCGAAAAGATGTGTACGAATAGGGCGGGAAAATACGACACAAACGGCTCCAGAAACTGATGCTTACCCCAACTTCCCCAACACAAGAAGCCGTCGTCTTTTTTTGTTTTTTTTGACCTTCCTCGAGTAGTCCGAAGATGGCCCCAGCTCACTACCACTACACAGATTCCCTGCATACAGACAGAAAATGCTCGACATCGCGGTCCCCTGCCTTTCTGCCTGCTGCGCGACAGCACTACGCTGCCAGGCTTATATACGACACAATATCTGGCCTTACATACGTACACAGTTACACAAATGTCCCACTTGATATTGCTTTTCTAAAAAAAAACCAGGAACATCTTTCTTTTCCTTTTAGAGAAAACCTCGGCGACCAGCACAACAAAAAGCTTTTTCGTTTTCTCGTGCAACGGGCTTCACAGGCGTCGGATGTCTCGTTACTTCCAGCTGTCGATAGCGGCCGTCACGATTAACCCCTCCGTTTGATCACCGACATAGGACTCTTACCAACAAAGAAATTAATGAGGCACATGCAGGAGGCGGGCTCGTAATTTAGAAAGAGATGCCAACCTCTGCAATACAGTAAAACGGCTACTGCTTAGCGTTCTGTGGCCTATTGTTTGTCCTCTATATCGTTGACTCCCCTCTTGCGCCGAATCCAACATCCAAGAGGTGGATAAAAACTGGTCCGGTTTTAAGGCCCTAGAGTCATGTGGCGTGTGGTGACAGGCAAATGCGAAGAGTTCGTGAGAAAGGAAAACAGACACCACAAAGTGGTTGGATGGCCGCGAAGGTCTACAGATTCTTAAAAGGACGTGGACCCGTTCCAGATAGGAGTAAACGCGACCCTTAGCTCTCAATTTCTGTGAGAATTTTGGTCAACAAACTTCCTTTTTCAGGTAGGTGGGAGATCGTCGTACACTATGCTGGACACGACATCTTGGTTCCGCTGCCGCGTTACTTCGTGGGCTTGGTGTCCTTGAAGGTTGGGAAGTGCCGTTTCGGTTAAGGAAGGTTGGCAAACTCATGAGATTATGTGGAGTCAGAAACAATGACTAGGAGCCATGAGCATTGCACTCTCATCAGTCCTGAATAATGCCTTGCTTCGATTTTCGCCAGCGTTATCTCACAACTTTGGGCATACTCGAAACTCATCATTTCACAGTACTTTGGGATGCATGTTTGTCTGTTTCATGACTTCGCTCGTCGGGAATGGTCTCTTGGGGAACATGCAAGCTAGTGACAAAGTTTCGTACTATCTGGACGCTAGGAAAGGTGAGTATCGATGACCGACGGCAGCCGGTGGAGCATATTGCGTGGACTTTCAGATTGAGGTGCCGTGGAGCTTCAGAGGAGTGTCCGGGGCTCGACAAGAATGCAGCTGATCGTCGACGTCTGTTCCTTTGCATGTTGCTCCGGGTGGGGCAATAGACGAACAACGGTCGGGCCAAGGTATTTTCTTCTCTTCTGTACACCGATTCTCACTTCAAGTCCCGTTATACGCGCTCGCCATACCTGAAACCTGCGTTGTTCCGCTACACTTATAAGGTGCATGAAAGTATACAGTTATCCACACACAGACGCGCGTGCTCCAAGCAGAACAAGCCCTCGTAGTTCGATTACGGGAGATATTGATCAGGCGAGTCTGGTCAAACACAACGGTAGCACTTGTAGGATTCGCCACGTGGCTGTGGCAGGAGGATTGCATTATGCAGAAATCCGAAAGTAGTTTCTTCCTGCTGTGCGGCACATAGCAGTTCGATCGGCTGAAACGCTCTTGTACTGCTATTGGGCGAGCAGTGACACACGCTTTTACGGGAATGTAATCTTACTGAGTCACACAAGAACTTTGATATCTAAACCACTGCGGCCGTGCCGATGTTCTTCAACTCAAAAGAGCTTTGTTCGACTTCAAGGCAAACCGAAGAAAGGTTGTACCGCCTCTACGAAAAAAAAACAAAAAACCCGTTTTCGCCTGTATCTTGTATCTATGGAAAACATGGAGAACCTGGGAGACGAGTCGAGACCGGAAGTCAGTGTGACGCCGGTAAACCACGCAATTCCTTGGGGGATGAGGGCCATTCTTTATCTTTAAAATGCCTTTCTGGCGGGCTACCGGCGAAATCACCTCCAATGCATTTCGGGTTGACCTAATGATACAGTACCCCTTGGGCTGGCGTCGACCTACCCCTCTGCGGTGACACGAACTGCTGGTATGCATCTGTAAAAAAACGCATCTCGTGGTTTATACAAATGACGACGCACATATCCGCAAACACACATGAAAGAATCCTTGACATGGCAAAGGGCGTCTTCCCTCGGTTCAGTCTCTTTCGTTCTCTCTCTGTGCCGCTGTGGACGTGTCTCGTCTCCTGATCCGCATGGCGTTCGCGGCGCAGGGAGGACACAGGAGGGCTGAGAAAACGCAGCGAGACGTGAACTCCTCAGTAGGAACCGACACTGCAGAAACTTCAACGGTGGTGTGTGCCCTCGGTTTACTCAGGGAGGCTTCTTAAACGAAGAAGACTTCCCGGGGGTATCCCAAGGCGCCGTCCAGCGAAGCCTCGACAGCCACAACCGTTGCAGCTGGAGACACCGAGAAATGTGCAACTTCTTGCCACAGAAAGGATGTTAGGAGGCGGTTGACTCGTCCAAAACCCGTCTCCACGTTTGACGCGCCCTCTCCCCTGGAGGACTGTAAAAGAGGTACACCGCGTGCTTTTTTGTGAACCCGTTTTGTCCATTTCTCGGGAAACGTTGCAGCTGCGTGTTGCATGCATGCAACGTTTTCCGTTGTGCCGACTGCTCTACCTTCACCTTGCGAAAGAAGGACGTTTTTCCAGGGAATCACAGAACAACGAGAGCACGTGCGAAACAACGAAAAGATGAACAACGCTCTCCTGCAGCCCGCGGCTCCACGACGCTGGTGTGCTCGATTTGCGCTGCGAGAGGACGCTTCCTGTGTGCCTTTTTTGTTCCTTTGTGTTCCGCCGGAACTGAAAAAAAAACAGAAGAAGCCAATGTGAATGTGCGCTTTCTCTTTTCTGTTCTCAGCCTTGTCTCAAGTTATTCGGCTGAAAGCAAGGGAAGTGGTCGTGCGCCCATCTGAAGACTGCAACCCTCAGCAATCTCGGCGTTGAGAATTGATGCGGGAGGGTCATTTTTTTCCCGCTTTTCACATGCTCCTGAGTGTGAGTTCCGGTCTTCGAAGCTTCATGCTGCCATGGACGATTTCGGTCCCTCTCGCTTGTGACGGATTTCTCTCGTATAAAAACTGCGGTTTTCCCTCGTTTCTGCTTGTCCTCGAGTTCTGCAGGGCTGTCACAGCACTCCTCAAAGTTTCATCATTTCCTTTTCTCTCGCTCCCGACTGAACGAAGACGACCATTTTCAGCGACTAGATTACCTTGTGTATACATATATATTCATATACCTAACTTTAGATACATGTGCGCATGTATGGACGCGTATTCCTGTGCACGTCCACGACTGGCGATGCTCCTTCGTAATTGTACATTGCTACGGAGATCGAGAGGCATCTAGATCGCTCTCTTCACTGCTAAAAGATGCCTGCCTGTTCTGGCGTGCTTCTGGGATACGCCTGCAATCTCTCTGCTTTTCCTTCGCTCGGGACTTCTTCTCTTTCCTCGCCTTCTCCACGCGTTCGTCCCCGTACTCAACATGGTTAACCACACAGCCACAGACAACTTTCCGCCCTTAAGCGCCGCCGCTTCCTCCACGCGTCACTCCCGCCACGCCGCCTCCTCTTCCTCGTCTTCGTCTGCTCAAGCGGATCGAGAACCGCGAGGGAGTCACAAGCGGTCGTGGGGGGAGGCTATGCGATGGTCGGTTGCCTCTCTTGAACGGGAGAGAGAAAGCGTTTTTCGCGGGGATATCCCGGGGCTTGGCGTGGTGGTGCCGGGCCAGCAGATTGTTGTGGAAGAAGGATGCATGCGCGGACATGGAACATACGAAAAAGGGGGAAAAATATATGCCGCTGTGTGCGGCATCCTCGAAAAGGTAAATGCGAAACACCGTATACACATGCATCGACCAATGCGTTACCCACAACCACCTGTACACGTCCATCTACATGCGCAGCTGTATACAGAAACCGTGTGCGAGAAGGTTGCATATCCATGGACATCGGCACAGATGAAGAAACGGACAACATCTACAGGTATATATATATATATATATATATGTATATATATATATATGGACACTGGAAGCGTCCAGCTCATTTTGGTTTCTCCGCTCTTTTTCCCGCTTCCCTCAGGTGAATAAACTGGTGTACATCCGGCCCCTGCGGTCCCGGTATCAGGGCAGCGTCGGCGACGTGGTTGTGGGGCGCGTCACAGACATTCTGAACGGCAAGGTAAATGTCTCGACTTTTTCATCCGTGGACTGGTTTTGTCTTTACGACTTCGACAGAAGGGCAGAGTCGCCCAAGGGGTGCCGGAGATATATGCCTCGACTATTCTGCGGCCTTTCTGTTGACACCCCGTGCCGCTGCCTCTCCCCTTGCCTCTCTCTGTTTGGGTCTCTCTGTCTCCGTGGCTATCACCTTGCCTCGAAATGCGTTTAGGGTGTCTCTCTCTGTCTCCTAATATCGGCCGCCGTTTCTGTCCCTTTCTGTGTGTCCAGTGGCTGGTGGACGTGAACGCGGGACAGGCAGCAAATTTGGCTCTCGCCGCGATTTCCCTTCCCGAGCAGCGACGGCGACTCGACGAGGACATGCTGGAAATGCAAAACTTCTTCGTTGTCGGAGACGTCATTTGCTGCGAGGTTCAACGCGTGCGAGTAGGCAGAGTCGCACGGCCCCACGTAAACGGCCCTGACGAGCTCCAGGAGCGCGCCTGGGCCGTTTTCACCGATTCTGCCGCGGAAAGGCCACCAGAGAAACTCTCCCCAGACCTGACCAGGCACCGTTTTCTGCCTACATCGCCATTTAAATCCGTAGTAGAGAGTGATATATATATATATATATATATATGGTTATTCCTATCCACCTGCATACAGACATACTGGGTTTACCTTTGTAAGTTGTGGATCATTTGTGGTGACTAGGCCTGTATTAGAGATCTTGCTGAACAGGATCAAGACGCCTTTTCGTCGGCACAGACTTTTGTGTTTCCTCTCGACGCATCCCTGTACGTGTGCAAAGTTGTGAACTGCACAGGAGCTTGCATAGGGAGGCCTAACCCGGGATCAAACAGCAGAACATGCGTCGACCTCGATGACTGTACCGCTTCTTTCCGACCCCCGTGTTTGGGCTTCGCAGGCGGACGGGCAAATTCTTCTACACACGCGAAGCGCACGCTACGGGCGACTGCTGAACGGCATTTTCCTCGCAGTCGCGCCGCAACAGATCCAGCGACAGAGACACCACATTGTGCAGCTTTCGTGTGGAGTCCAAGTTGTTCTCGGCCTCAACGGTGAGTGGCGACAGAAGCGGCGAAAAAGGAGCAGCGCATGCACCGCAGACAGGAAACGCGTTTTCGCGAAAGCACGGACAAACCGTCGCGGCCACGCGGAAGAGGGGCCGGGGAGGAAGCCAAAAGACCAGGAGACGAGAGAGAAAGAGTGTCACCGAACAAGTCTTAAAGGATCTCGATGGGCAGTCCGCGTTTCGGAAGTCGAGAGGACTGGCGTGAAAGTGCGCGCGGATACCTCACTCTCAACTATTGTTATTCACCTCGCAAACATCCAAAATACATTTCTGTTTCTGTGTGCACTTATGGAGGGGCAGGAACTCCATCCGTCGTTCTGAAAATTTCTACGTGCAGATGTATCTATGATGACTTGTGTGTTTTGTTGGCACATGTCCTTGGCGAAGGCGCATGGACGCACACGCATGCACATATAGATATATATAATACATTTGTATAAATATAATATAGGTATTCAATATATATATATATATGGCCATAATGGCGGGTGAATGCATGTTGTGTCCCTGAGTTGCTTTTGTGCGTTTGTAGGGTATATTTGGATCTCCTTGCCGCTGAAGACGTCGGCCAAAGACACACTGAACTATGCGCATGTGCAGACGACGCAGGAGAAGGTGTCGAAGGAGACGCGCCTGGCGATCAGTCGCGTGCGCAACATCGTCCTTTGTTTGGCGAAGAGCAATTTCGACATTTCCACGCAGGCCCTTGAACGCATGTACGACATTTCCGTCTCGAGGGGCTGGGAGGCCAAGGATTTGGCGGACCCCGTCGTCATGCAGGAACTCGTCGAGGCGTTTCTTGCGGCGCGCCTGGGCGAAGACGTCTAAGTTTTCTCTGAGGTCGCCTGTGGCCTCGAAGCACCTCTCTCTGGAGTCTTCTTTCCTTCGTCCTCACCGCGCCCGCACATTCGCGGGTTTTGTCTCGCGTCGAGGTCTCCCGTCCCCGCGGCGCGTCTTCCTCTTTTTCGCTTCTATGTCGGTACCACCTTCTCCCTCTCTCCTCTCGACTGTCTCTCCGACTCCTTTTTGTCAACTAGAGATAAACGGTTTCAGCTGCGGAGCGGACAGCGCGCGCACCAGGTGGGGTTTTCTCGCGGAGCACGAGGTGTACACACGCGGCCCATTCTACGTGACTTGCGTGCGTCTGCTGAAAACAGGAGCCATGAGCCCCCACGGTCCTACCTGTCAAACAAGCACGACGCACCGGAGGTACACATCTTTTAAATTCCCTTGTTTACACGTACATATATCGATGCAAAAAGCCTCGGCGGCCTCTGCAAACTGCCGCCAGATCTGTCTGTGTGTGTGGGTCGTGGAGGAGCGGGTGCGGCTCGTGATTTGGGGCGGCCGCGGGACGGAAAGAGTCCCTTGGTGTGGCGGTAGACGAAAGGCGGTGTATGTGCTTCGAACATAAGCCGAAGCGCGTACCCACCGCCGTAGCGACACACACACACACACACAAATGCGCCTTGGTGCAGAAACACCACGTGCAGGTGGCGTTTGACGAAACAGCGGAGTGAAGTTCTGGCCCCCCGGGCACCTTGTCGGGCCGCCTCAGCTGTCCGTGGCGTCTCGCTTTCCCAAAGAGGTGTTGGGAAAACTCGCATGTGGTCTCTCTTAAAAGGACTTGTCTTGCTTCATCCTGTCGCGGGGGTCAGCCCTGCGGCTGGAACCACAGTAAACACGACTTCCCTACGCGCTCTGAGGGCTGCGGAGTGTCGCACACGTCTGTGTTTCGGCTCCACAAGAGACTCCTGCGGTCCCCGTGCGGCGTCGTTTGACAAAGAGACGACAGCCACATGTGCATCTCAAACCCCACTCGACGCCCTTGTCCCTTCCAGTTTAGGACTCTTCAAATCCCTTTGTCTCAGGCGAACTGTTTTCTCCCGCCTTCCCCGACCTCCCCAGTGCCCCTCTGTTCCTAGTCGGCGCGCGAGGCCGAGGACTGACGCAGAGGCGCGTACACGGCCGCATCGCTTTGTGGTCCGTTCTGGAAAGACGGCGGATGCAGAGGAGGCGCGTCTGAGACGCGATGAGCGGGATGCCTTAGACATGTTTTGCTGCGCCCGATCGAATCCGCGAAGACGTTTGCACACGCCGAGGCAGACAAGCGACGGCTTTTCTTTAGACCCTCGCTGAGACTGTAGCGCCTACGCGTCGACACTGGAGCCGCCGGCGCTCCAGAGAGGTCTGTCTGCACGCACAGTTTGGCCTCCATGTTCGCCCTCGCGGCTGCGCCCAGCGCCGCGACTCTCTGAGGCCCACACAACCGCCTGGCTTCCGTGCAAGCTGATGTGCTTCAGCCGCCCTTGCGCGCGCAGGAAGCCCTCGGGTGGGTAGAGCGACGCATCGTCCGCCATGACGCTGCACTCTGCCGCGATGTCGCCGAACTCCGGGCCAAGCTGGCGACAGAACTGAGCGCGAGATGAAGACACAGGCGAAGTTCCAGATGTGCTCAAAGCTCTGCGACCCTCCTGCCGCAGATATCTCCACACCAACCCGCCGCGCAGCTGGTCCCAGCTACCGCTGTCCATAAAACCAAATTGGCATATTCAGAGACACAGAGACATGCGCAGTAGTCTTCTGGTAGAACTAGGAGAGTACATACACACACGACCTACAATCGGACACACGTAGACAATTCCATATATGTAAATATATATATATATATACATATATGTATATATATATATATATATATATATATATGTATGCATTTATTATGGGCCCGCTGTAGATGTGAGTGCGGATTTGACTCTCCGATTCGGAAGTTGGCAGTGACATGAGGACGCGGCCTTTCACGTGCGCGGCGTTTCAACGGGACGCGTGTCTCGAGCGTCGACTCACTGAAAGGCTCACCTTTAATCGGCGCTCGAGATTGTGGACTCCGCGGACGAGGAGATCCTTCAAGTTGATGATGCACTGCTCCTTGAACCTCTGGACAATCTCGTCAGCAAGGCGGTCGGCCTCGAAGTCTCCTCGGCCAGCTCCGCAGGCGCGGCGAATCCGCTCCACGACTCCGGTAGGTTGGAAGGCGTACTGCTCAAAGTCCACGTCGGCAGCGGCAGTGAAGAGAGCGCGCTGGCCCTTATCGTGTGGCGACGGACAATCCAGAGAAGACGGACTGAGCGAAGACCTCTGGAGGACGGTGCCGGCGGCCTCGCCTGTGGCCCAGGGATTCACGCTGTACTCTTGCACACCTGCGATCGCCGGGAGACTGAGACCGCTGTTTCCCTCGAGAAAGAGCGAGCGGAGAAAAGCAACATCCATGGAATGGTCGTTAAACTGGCCAGTCGGCATCTCCCCAGTGCGCCCCTGTCCTTCTGGCAGCCGCGAAGCACTGCTGGAGACCAGGGGTCCCAGGTCTCGCCGTATATTCGAAGATGCGCTGTACTCGCTGGCCCACGCATCACTTGCCTTCGCGCCCCCGGTCGACCACGAGACCGGATCCAAGGCTCGGGCAATATACAGGTCTGTCTCGTCGCGTGTTGGCCCTGTCCTACAAGAAGGCCGCGCAGATGCAGAACGGAGATCGCTCTCTCTAGCTGTTGCCGTCCGCCGCGAATTTCTGTCTCTGCTGGCTCTTGACGAAGCCCCCGCCAAGCCCGACCTGCCTCCCACTTTGCCCGAGTTGCGGCTGTCAGCGACGAGGGACTCCTCCAGCGAGGTGTTGGGCGCCTGTCGCTCCGCGCGGGTCCAGGGAGAGCCTTCGCGGAAATCCACAGAGCTCTTCTTCAGCCCCCGGCTTCGCCCGCTGGCCCTCGCTGTCGGCGAGGGCGTCTCCTCCCTACTCTCGCCTCGGCTGTCGTGGCCGCTCGCAGCTGCAGAAACCGAATAGCCTCGACGTGGACGGTCGCAGCGCGAAAACCTATCTTCTCCTTCTCCCCACGCCGACCGCCGCCCTGCCGCCGAGGGAGCTCTCTCTCCCCCTGCGGCTTCCGGCCCATCCTCGTCGCTGGCCTCAGCGGGCGAGTGCACGGTCGGCGCATGCTCGACAGTTCCGCATGCGCTGTGGCTCTTCTGCGACCCGCTTTGCGACGCCGGCCCGCTGTCGGGCGAAAACTCTGCCAGAAACAAACGGACGACTGCGGCCATGATTTCGTCTCCGAAGCCAGCAGTCTCCCATAGGCTCGCGTCTGTCCCCGAAAACGAAGAGTGACCGCATGCAGCGCCTTCGGCATCGGACGCGCCCAAAGCCTCCCGCGACTCCCGCCACGAGGGCGAGGCACCAGAGGCAGGAGGCTCGAGGAAGCCTTTTCTCCTGCCTGGGGAGGAAGGCATGCCTGTGGAAAGCGCGCCGCTTCCTTGAGCCACTGGGTCTTCGCCGGCGAGAACAAAGCTGTCCCCAGAGAAAGTCTTTCTGTCTCCTCGGACTTCTAGGCCTTGCAGCTGTTCGCGGTAACGGCGGTCGCCGCGCAGGACACAGTGGCGAAAGAGGGCTCGCGGCCACGCCGCGTTAACGATGCTGCCGTAGATATGGTCGTATGCCTGGCCACGCATCAGCCGAAAGGAAAGCAAACATTCACAGGCCGAACTCGCCCCCATAACTGCATGCAGGCCGGCTTCACGCCTTCAGACAGACACAGACAGACTCGGCCACGGATTCCACAGTGTCGAGATCAGCCCGCCACCTATCTGCCCACGTACCTATCTCTATCGTCCTCTCTCTTTGTGTATCCCTCTCTCTCTATCTCTTTGTATCTCCCTCCCTTTCTTTTTCTGCCTTCCTGTCTGTCGAAGTGTCTACCTATCTGTTCCTGCCTGTTCCTTCTTCAGCTACCACATCGATTTCCCCGCATATATGCCTGCAAGTGATTCAGGGAACTGCCGAGAGGTTTGCGGACTGGGTCTTGGCGAGTACGCGGCGTTTGAGGGAAGCGCGATTCTGGTTTCTTTCTGCTGGGCTTGTGGAGTCTCTCTGCCTTACCCTGGAGACGATAACGCTGGCAGTGGCGTCCGTATGCACTTCGATGAACAATAGGACTTCTGTGAGAGAGAGGTGGAGAACATTGAAAGGCCGCGCAGCCCACTCTCCTGTCTCGCGCCTTGCCTCCCCGCGCGTCAATAAAGCACTGATGGTCTCGGCGTCATCTTCTGCCTCTTCCGCCCGAGTTTCTCCACCTGTCTCTGGCCAGGCCCCGCCACCGCCCGATCCCGCCGCCCCCTCGGCTGCAGCCTGGTCGGAGCCTCCGAAAGCCGAGAGCGGATCCTGCGCCTCTCCCGCGTTCGGGAGTCTCCTGAGCTCGGCATCGCCGTGAAGCCTGGGAGCTGCGTGCACACCTCCGTCGTAGGGCAGGTGAGCCCCGAGGGCCCTTCCGGTCCGCCCCGCAGCGAGGGGCGGCCGCCGGGGAGCCAAGGCGTCCAAGTGTCGCCCCACCCTTTCTCGCGGGCCGTGGGAGGCCAGAGAGGCAGCAAAGGAGCGGAAGTTGGGCGTTGTCGACGCCGCGTTCTTTGCCCCTTCTTCGCAGCTCAACTCGAACAACAGCGTCTGAACGAGATCGCCGAGCGGGGGAGACGCCGCCTGCGAGGAGAGGGACCGGCCGACGCCTCGGCTGCCAGTCTGCGGCCGTCCTGCGTCAGCTTCCACGAGAGAGGAAGACAGAAGCCGCCCCCGACCACTTTGTTCGGAAACCGAAGACGGTGAGGAGAGGCCGAGCCCGCGAGCTCGCTCCCCGTCTGCCTTGAAGTTCGGACGGCAGCCGGGCTTTTGGACGCGCTCAAGGAGGCCGAGAACCAGCGCGCGCCTCTGCTGGTCGTGCTCTCTGGCTTTCCGCGACAGACTGCGGAGCGAGAGAAACAGTTCGACAGCTTTGAGTTGCAGCGCGACGAGTGCAGCCAGACGATTCACGGTCATGTGAAACTGAAGGCGTCCCGCGGCCAAGAACCACCGCGAGCTCTCCAGGAACAGCTGGAAACAGCAGAGAACAAGCAAGAGACGAAAGCGGGTGGACAGCTGCGCGAGCACAAAAGCGGACCTCTCGCAAAGCGCCGGAGGCGCGCGCGTGCGCGCGGCACGAGCGAGGAGCGCCTCTTCGCCTCGTCTGGATGTCGATCTACACCCTGCTTGGAGGAATATCGACACATGGAAGAGAAATACACGGCGAAGCCCAGCGAGAAGAAGGACAGACTCTCGAGGACAGTGCCATCCGCGAGTGTCGGCACACGTGACCGCACGATGCCATCCACAAACAGACACATCCACGAGCAACAGGCACATAAGCACTGAGTGCCGCCATCCACACCGACCCCCGATTCTGCCTCTTCTTCGTCCTCGCTTGGTTCAGTTGCCCAGTTGAATGAACTCTTCGACTGAGCCCTGAGCCTGAAACGGAGGCCCGCGAAACAGTCTGATGTGGACCTGCGGCGACGGAGGTATACAAACACGCATGCACAGCCCAAAACTTTACAGACCCACAACGGTCTGCGGATCTCGAGGGCCACACTCCGACTCGGCCAGGACAGCGACGAAAATCAACGCTGCGGCACCGGTCCAGGAGCGCCTTCTGTCTTTCTTTTCACGCGCGCACCTAGCTGCGGGGCAGGGGCGTACCTGTAGTGTCAACAACAGACAGTCCTCGCCGGCCTCAGAGTAGAGGACGTCGACATCGGGCCCGAGCCGCTGCATGCATCGAAAAGCCTCCTCCTGCAGCAGAGACCTGAGAAGCAAAAAACGCAGGAGACAGGGAGAGCGTGTGACCGATGTGCGACTCCGGGGAAAAGGTTGGGGGGCAGAAAGAAGAACGCACTGACCCCGCGATGTCACAGACCGCCCAAGCTCGGATACGCCAGAGCCCTAAGCACCCGCTACAAACTTGCATCAGCAACGGGCCTCACACGAAAGAACACACTCACATCTTCTCACCACCAGTCGAAAACCAAACAATACACACCTATGTGCGATCTCCTCAGTCAATATATATATATATATATGGAGGGGTCGCGGGCGCTCCGCAGATCGGTGGAAAGCACCGTAGAGCGATGGACGGAGCTAGCGATGGAACAGGGTTGTGGCGAAAGATTTTTTACAGAGGTGCCCAGACGCGTCATCTCGGCGCCGCTCCGTTTCGCCCTTTTTCGTGGCGAGGAAATGCAGCGGCCTGGGTTCGTCGCGTGCGTGCGCAGCGACCGCTGTCTCCGGTGGCGACTCCGGAGTGGTAGCACTTTTTTCGTTTTAGAGCGAAAACGAGACCCCACTGTAATGCTCCCCTGATCCGACTCATAAACTGTGGACGTATCAACCTTCGGCTCGACACCTACGCGAGTTCACTGGTGAGGCCGAGCTGAATGTGCGCCTTGACGAGGACGTCCAACTGCAGCCTTCCGGATTTTTTCTCCTCGCCCGTGGAGGCCGTGCCCTCCGGCGCAAACATGCGGTGGTGCAAGTAGCAGACGATGGCGATCGCCAGGCTCTCTGCAATGCTCCGCTCGTCGGTCCACGGCAGCGCAGAGACACTCGGGAACTGGCCGTAGGGAAGCGAGAGAGCAGACACGCCCGCGACGCCGAGGCTGGAGCTCGCCGGGGTCGCGGCCGGCGCCCGCGCCGAGCAGTCGGGGACACGCCCGGGGCGATGTGGATCCAGCGGGCCGTGCGGAGGAGAACGAGAAGCGCAAGTAAAAGACGGCGCGAGCGGAAAGTCGACGTGGCGCCGAGGAGCGGAAGACAGAGCAAGGCAACACTGGCAGCAGTGGAGCAAGTCCTCCAGGCGATTGTTGTCCAGCAACAGGCTGCAGCCACCGGAGGAGAGCCCAGCAACACCCGAGGATGCCTCGCGGGGAAGCAGCGACTACAGTTTCGCATACAGCGCGGCAGACGCTATCCAGACAAGGAACCCCGCTCGTACCGTCTGCGCTCCCCTCGGGAACCCTGCTCGTACCGTCTGCGCTCCCCTCGGGAACCCTGGATACCCTATTGGGATACCCTACACTCGCACACGCTTATATATATATATATATATATATATATACGTTTGTACCTATCCACACACACACAGGGATTCACACTACTTTGTGCAATCATCCATATCGGGCCCCCTCGATTTTTATGTGTCTGCGCTCAGAGCCCCACACTTAATGGACCTATGATATATAAATATACAAATCCCCGCCACATGTGCTTCTCTATACGTACCCCTGTGTCCCCTGTCAAAAATGAATCACCGGTAAGTTTCTTTTTTTTCCCTTCAGTTGTTTTCGCGTCCCATTCTTGACTTATGCGCCTCTTCCCCTTCCTCGGCTTAACAACACCCTTTCGCTTTCCCGTCGCCTCGTCTCCGTTTCCTCCCGCTCCCTCGTTGTCTGGTCCGTCTCTGCGCTTCGGAGGCTTACTCGAGAGCCCGCTCCAAGCCCTGGAAGGCGGGAATGGTGGTGAGGAGCCGGCAGAGGAGGTAAAAGCGGCCTGCGGCAACGTAGACGTCGAGGCGAGAATTGATTGCCGCGAGGAGATCTGCCACGCCTGCGAACGAGCTGCTGCTGGCAAATGCGGAGTAGGCAAGAACCATCACTTCGACTTCACACTCCAGAGGCAGAGGTTCTGTGAGAGGCAAAGCCGACGCCGCCCACCGCCGATCGTCCTTTTCCGGCTGTTTCTCTCCTGTGTCGAGAAGGTGAAAGCGTCCGTCTTCCTCTCGCTTTTCTACTTCCTTCCATAGCTGCGTTTGACAGCGAAGCACACGAAGTGCCTCGTCTCCTACAGCCGTCGACACGCCTCCCAACGAGACAAATTGATACAGCAAGCTCAGCGGCCACTCAAACCACTCCAGCATAACCTCTTCCTCTCCTTCTTCGTCCTCGTCTTCCTCTGGGGTGCCGTTCGAGTCTGGGACGACGGCCGTGTGGAATTCCTCGATTTGGTGGGCGATGAAGGCTCGCACGATGACGCGGGCGACAGTCTGGGGGGGGAGTTTCTGGGAAATGTTCAGGTAGTGGCGACAGAGCACGAGCTTCGGGTGCGCGGCTGTGGGCACGCCCACGCGCTGCAGCAGCGCCAGGAGCAGGTCGTGAGGCGCGTCGTTGAATTGCTGGACGACGGCGGAAAACGGGGCCCGGAGGACTTGCGAGATGGCCAAGCAGACGAGGAGCCGATTGGAGAAGGGAAGAATCGCGCGACTGCACCGGCACACCAGCTGCTCGACCAACAGGATGCACTGCTCCCGGTCGCTCAGGCCCTCGGCAAAGGACGCCGAAGACTGCATGTGAGGCGACGCATGACCTCGTTGCGACGCCGAAGCGAAGGCGCCGCCTTCCTCCGTCTGCTCGTTCGCGTCCAGAGACGAGACGGATGTCTTCGCAGCGCGACTGCCTCCAGTTTCCGCTTCAGCTTCTCTTGCCTTTTCACGTGCGTCGTCGTCCATCAGAAGCTCCAAAAGTTCCACTTGGTGAGGAAGAAGCGGCGGCGGCTGCTTGTCGCGCTGCGAAAAGCACGGCGCCCGGCGCACCGCTCTCTTGAGTGTCTTGAGCACTTCCGCGCCGTGCGGCTCGCCTTCCTCTCTGAGGCCCTCGCCCCAGCAGTCTTCTCTGCCTCCGACTCTTGCGTCCCCGCCTCGGTCTTCCTCCTCGTCTTCGCCGCTTCGCTCTTCAGCTGCTCCCGCGGCCACGCGAGGTGTCTCCAACGGCCCCACAGGGTCTGAGCCGGAGTCCCGGTTCGCCGCGCACTGACTGAAAACTTTGACGGTTTGCAGAAGCAGTTCAACCAAGGCCACGTCGTCGGCCAACAACTCGAGCTGGGCCTGGACGTCTGGACTTCTGCCGCGGACGTCGCCTTGCCGCGCCTCCATTGCTCTCTCTGCGCTATCGCCGACGCCTCTCCTCTCGCCGCGCACGCCCCGTTCGCGATCTCCGTTGGCGACCTGCAAGTCGCGAGACGGCGCGCGCCGGTCCGCGCTCGCGCCGGGCGGCTCGGCCCTCTGTCGCCTTCCGCTCGAACTACGCCGCCTGGCCGCCCGCCCTGCTAACCTGCGGATCTCTCGCCGTCGAGGCTCTTCGTCTCCGCCTCGGCCACCAGTCTCTTCGCATTCATCCTCTCTCTCTCGGCGCGACCTGTCCGCGCGTTTCGCCTCCGCGTCTGCCCAGCTGAGGACGGCGGGGGAGAAACGGAGAACAAGACTCTTGGCAGCCTGCAGGTGGCTGCAGTTTATCAAATTCGCCGTCGCACTCTGGAGACACCTGAGGAGTCTGCGCGCCTCCGAGGCGGGAGGCGCAGCGCAGGAGCCGCTGGCGACTGCCTGTTGCAACCCCGAGACTGCCACGTGATCGGGCGCAGAGAGAGAGGCGGCGCGGGGAGAGGACCGCGAGTCGCTCACGTGCCAAGACCCGCGAAGCAGAGCAGCGCACGACGCAGCCCACAACGAAGACTCGTCGCGCGGATCGGATTGGCCGGCACGAGGAGAGACCGCAGAAAAGGCGCAAGAGGCAGACGAAGACGCTTCTAGGCTGAAGGGGAGAGCGGGGAGGTGCGCCGGCAGGAGAGACTCAATGCGGGCTCTGAGAGAGTCATAGAAGTCGAAGGCGAGAGGGTGGTGGACGGTCGGAAGGCGAGGCGCAGGGGGGGACGTGGACTCCGACGGTGGAGGCGCCTGTCCTCCCGAGAAACTCGCGTCACGAGATGCAGACTCCACGGTCTCCAGTGCACCTCTGTGTGCGCTAATTCGCGACGCCCCCGAGAAAGAGTTCCGCCTTCCATTTCGCGTGCTTTCCGCCTCTCCTGTTCTCTCCATCCCTCGAGGGACTGTCTCGTTTCGCCCCCCCGGGGGGCCGACGCTTCTGCGGGGCTGTGGGTCGCGCGGCGTCATGGCCTCCTCAGCTGCTGCGATGGACTGCCCTGCCAGCAGCAGCAGCAGGCGAGACGCCACGTCCTGCAGCAGCGGCTCAGTCACCACTTCACTCCAGCGAGGTTCTTCTTCTCCTCCCTCGTCTTCGTCTTCTTGGCCCCCTGCAGATCGACCCAGCACGTTCTTCTTCCGTCCCTCGCGCCGCTCGCCGTCTCCTCTCGCGCCGCCGTTCTCGTCTTCTTCCCTGGCGAGCACTAGGCAATGGAGGTGGGGCGTTCGGAGACTCCCGCGTTTTCCGAGGGGTGTCTCCGCGCCTCTGCGCGTGCCGTTCGGCCTCGAGAGCTGCCGCAGGCTGAGCCCCCGCTCGCGCTTCGGCCTCTCGCCTCTGCGGTCCTCGTCGCCGCGGAACGGCGCGTCTTCCTCTCGGAGATTCGTCGTCGCGTACGACCGCCAGAGAGGCGGCGCGTCGCCCGAGCTGGGCCGGTGCGACTTGAAAACCGCGAGAAGCTCGACAGGGTGGAGGGGTACGCACGACAACAGAGTGACTTCGTCAGCTGCGTTGGCAGTGGCGAGCTGAGAGAAGGCCCCGCCAGACAAAGACGAGAAGGGAGAGGAAAAGGGAGACGCGAACGAAGACACGAGAGGGGACGCGTCCGGGATGAGCCGCCCTTCGGCGGCCTCCCTGTCGACCTCGACGAGTACGTTTTGGCGGTCTTCTTCGCCCTCTTCGACATCTTGTGCAAAGTAGACGCACCGGCTCAGGTGTGCGAGAAGCGCGTGGCGCGAGAGCGGCACGGAAGCAGAGGACGCACAAGGAAGAGACGGGACCGAGTCGAGGAGAAGCTGGAGAGCCATCGCCAGGAGCATCGCCTGGTCTCTCGCGAAGAGTTCTTGCTCGAGCTTCGCGTTGACGTCGAGGAAAAACAAGGCAGCAAGCACTTTGGGAAGCCTGCAGAAAGGCGAGAGAAAAGCGACACTCTCCACAGGATGTGCTCGGCGAGAGAAGGGGCGAGCGGGACAAACCGAACAGCCAAAGAAACAGACACACTGCGGGCGAGCGGGCCCCATCTTTAACAGCACGCAAAATCTGCGCGAGCCCCCAAGAATCCCGCGGACAATTAAGGCCAGAGCCGAGAAAACCGAGCAGGGATTGAAGCATGGCGAATCGCGAGAAACGCGAGCGGCTTTCACAGACACCCGAAAATGACAAGAGAGCGAACCAAGCAAAGCCGAACCGAGACCTCACGCCTCCTCGCGCGATTCCCCCACACAGAAAACGAGAGGTTCACCATAGTTACCCCTGCCTCGTATATATACATATATCTATATAAATATATATATACATATATAAAAATATATATATATATATATATATGTATGTATGCACATGTGCTCGTGGATGTTTGAAGCATTTGCGTCACCGCGACTGACTTGTGGAGCCTAAAGATTTCGAAGCTGCGTATCCAGATCTTGAGGCGTTCGTGGCCGTCGGTCCAGCACCCGCCGTGTTTGAAGGACGCGAGAAGGTGGGTGACCTCGTGGACCGTGATGACAATGTCGAAGCTCGGAGACAGACCCGCCAAGCGTCTCCATCGCCGAGCTTCTCGATATTTGTGGATCGCAATCAACGCGTCGAGCAGATCGCTGCTGTCGCTCCGGAAGTCAAGAGGCGCGGGAAGCTTGTGCTCCTCCACCAAAATATACGAGTGAAAGAGAAGCGAGAGAGAAGGGCAATAGGCCGCGCTGTGCAGTTGCTGCAGGATCTGCCGCCGGAACAGCGGATGCTTGCTCAAGAGGAAATGGACGAGAGCGTCGGCCATGCGGACGCCGTCCGGCACCAGTCGCAGGCTTGTTTCAACTTGCACGCACTTGGCTGGTCGAGTCCCACCCTGTTCACCGAGCGGACCCGCACCGGGGCCTTCGACCTCTTGCGGCCTTCCCAGAGACCCAAGGCTCTGCCGAGAAGACGGAGGAGCCTGCGCGCTTTTTTCATGTGCGGCGAGCACCGCATCTCGGCGTTCAACGAAACGACGCAGGAGACGCTCCGAGGCTTCAAACCGACACTGGAGAAACGCTCTGGGCAACAAGAAGGAACACGACACACAGAATATAGCGCGACTCTCAGCTACTCTCCCACCCGTTTCCATGCCTATGCTATACGATCGTTGACGACTCACACACTTTAACATATATATATATATATATATATATATATAGGATGGAATGGCTACATGGTTTGTTTCGCGTTACCATATATATATATATATATATATACATGTGATGGAATGGCTACATGGTTTGTTTCGCGTTACCATATATATATATATATATATATATATATAGGATGGAATGGCTACATGGTTTGTTTCGCGTTACCATATATATATATATATATATATACATGTGATGGAAATAGGTGCAGAGATTTGAAGGTGCGTGAGTCGCTTCAGGAGAGTAGCTGGACCGCATGCTGGAAAAGGGAAGAAACAAGGCGTCACGTGGGATATGCCTTTGCACTGGCAGTGCCGATATACACGCTCCGAATCCTCTCCCAGATACGCTGCACGTCCACACATTTCCACATGTGCACTGCACACCCTGCTAGGCCTATGCACAACTTGTATATAAAACGAATATAGAATATAGCTTAAATATACATATATGGTGGTGCATCATGAGTGGCGTTGTCCCGGTGGTAACAGCCGGACTTAGTCACGGCGTTCGGGAGGTCGGGAGGGACCTGTCTACGGCTTGAGCCGCTCGCATCGTTCAGCTGGGGCGAAGCTCAGGCGATAAATCCGATCCGTGTCGCCTGGAGTCGCCGGCTGTCTACAATTTCTCTTGGCACCTGGTTGATTCCACACGCACTCTGGCCCCTCTCTGTCTGCGCGTGGAGCTGGGCCCCGCCAGGGATCGCTGCGTTGGCCGCGCACCGCCTGCTTACCTGAAGAAGAGGAGGATGTCGAGAAGGACGTTGTTCTCATCAAAGAGACGAAACGCGCGAATGACAAGGGAGTACATGCCCACTTCGCACAACCAGAGAACGAGGCGCACAGTGTGGCTGGGCTCCGCTAGCCAGAGAAGTAGCGCTTCTTCTTGGCCTTCCGTCGCCGAAGGAAAGAAGGCGGGCGGCGTGAGAATGCCTGCGCCTTCTCTCGCCCCGTCCACGTCTTCGTCGCAGCTGTCTCCACGAAACGCCTCCCCGCACGCTTCGGCCTCGCCCCGCTTCCTGGACTTCCGTCGCCTGTCGCCTCTTGGTCGCCTCCCTGGACTGCCGCGCGTCGGCCCTTCCGTCTCTCCTGCGTCGTCTGCGGAAGACACATCTCCGTCTCCTCTCTCCCTGCTGCGCCCTCGCCAGCCGCTCGCGCCCCGTCCATAATTCACCGTCGACAGCCCCAACAGAGTCAGCTCCAGGAGCGTGGCCTCTGGCGGCTGTCTGCCGGGGTCGCCCTCGATTTGCGCGGCGCCTGCAGGGCGTAAAAACTCCACCTCTCTCCGCGGCGACAGTTCCAGCGTCCTCCGTCTGTGTTTTTTCCCAAGGCCTCTCTTTCTGCGGGTGCGGGCGTCCGGTGACTCGTCGCTCGCTACCTGCTCCGACAGCCGCGCCTCGCGAAGGCTCGTGTGTGCGCCTGCCTGCCGCGGGCGCTCTGCAGAAAAGTGGGAAGAAAGGAGGAGCGTCTGCGTTTGCAGGTAGAGCCAGGAGTTGATGCAAACGAGCGTGCTGGCGTCTGCGAAGCAGGACGCATACACCGAGAGCCGCGGGCAGCAGACTTTCAGCGCATGCAGCAACAACTGCGTCCCGACGCCCTTCAAATCGGCAGGAAAAGGCGGCGATGGCGAGAGCGAGGGGAGCGGAGCCGCAAGAGGCCGCGCACGCGTCTCCACTTCCGGCGGAACGCCCCGCGACGATGCCAGGCAAAACGCAGGGTTTGCGACTCGCGACTGCGGTAGAAGCAGGCGAAAGGGAAACAGCGGACACGGGGAAGGCAATAAACGAAAAAGCGAGGGAGGGGAAGCAAGAGAGAATGGATGGTCAGGGAACTGCGATCCCCCTTAGACGAACCAGACTGGAGCTACCAGTGACATCCACCACCCGTCCAATAAGAACTGAAGCTACACATACATTCCGCACATAGAACGGGGACTCCTAGGCTTTGTTACGACACACACACAGAGGACGTGATTCTCGGGAGAGGAGATACGAGAAGAACAGAAGATCCGGGAGGAGCTTCCCGCGGTCCTGACAGCCTGTTGAGGGCGCGGGCAGCGGGCCGCAGCGGGTGCAGGCCCCCCCTACAAAGAGGGTACCGACCCCCCGTGAGAGAGTGGAGGCATGCTCCTCTCTTTGCGTTTTCGCCCTTTCTCACCTTGAGCAGCAGAGACATGACATCTCCTCCCCCTGCATTCTGCAAACGGAAGGCGGCGCCGACGCCGGGCCTTGGGGCGCACGCGCGGTCTCCGCGCCCCGTCCGCGGGACCAGATGCGTGCTCGTTAGACCCGAAGCCTGTGTGGGGTTGGGTCGTGCTCCCTCGCTTCCGTCCCCTCTCCTTGGATCTTCTGCCAGCTGGCTGCTGGCGTCTTGCTGCGTTCGCTCTTCCGGGGCTCCGGCTGTCTGCCGTTCCACAAGAGAAGTGTCGACCGGCCACGCCTCCAGGGCGAGAGGCTGCCTGGGCGGGAACTCCGACTCGAGCGAGACTAGGGCAGAGACAGTTTCCTCGCCGCCTGCGTCGTCGGAGGAACAAGAGAAAGGCAAGACGCGAGCGGGAGGCGGGGAAGGAGACAGTTCTGGGCGCTCCACGCTGCGGACCACGATGCGCAGGTGGTGACGCAGAGGGGCGTCGCGGAAGTACCTAGAGAGAAGATAAGAGTCGAGGCGAGGGAGAGACAACTCGGGAGCATGGATGCGAGGACGAGAGAAAAGAGAAAGGCAAAGGCCACACCGGAGGAGAACAGCTGTCAGCAGCAGAGCGCAAAACAGGGACAGGGGGCCCAGAGGGTATGGGGCGTGGTATCAGGGCTGCATGGGCGGAGACAGGCGAGGGACAGCGAGCGAGAGGGAAAGCCCGAGACAGCCACCTGAAGAGAAAACAGAGAGAGAACGCAACTGGAGAGGAGGGAAAGACGCGTGGACCTCCATACCCGTCAATGATGTTGGTCATGGTCTGGACGGGGCACTGCTGCAAGTCGCCTTCGTGGAGAAAGAGAAGCCAGTCGTCGTTTCTCGCCAGTTCGTGAAGAAGGGTGAGGGATCGCGGCAGCTGATGGACTCTGAAGAGAACAGCACGCAGCGCGAGTGGAGCCACAGAACACCGACGCTCCACAGAGAAGAATAGGGAGCGAGACAGACGCCCCTCAGCCTTCCATTCCCCTTTTTTGTCAGCCTCGGGTTTCCTCTTGTGCTACACCTTTTCCCGCCTCTTCGTCTCCCGCGTTCCTTCCTCTCACTGCGTCCTAACTTTTTTCAGCATGCAGAGCGTTGCACACGCCGCTCCTGTCCTCTCTCGAGCTTCGTCTTTCCCGCTGTCCCTCTGCCAGGTTTTGCTGGCCGGGCGCGCACCGGCTTTTACACCCGCTTTCTTGAGACTCCCCCCCCCCTCCCCCAGACTCGCCTGCAGAACAAGCCAACCAGGTGCCAGGGCGAATCCAGGCTGAGGGGCGTCGCCGCCGCCGCTTGCGTGGTGGCGAGGTTCGGGTCGAGAGACCAAGTCGCTTCCTCGAGCATTCGGAGAGCCGCGAGGAGGTGCGGCGAAGATATCCCCGCGGAGCTCTCTTCTTCCTCGCCCTCGTCTCTGCACACTTTGCTGTCGACCTTCCTCTCGTCGCGCGCTCTCGCCGGCTTCAGCCTGCCGCGCTCTTCCTGGCCACTTTCGTCTTGGGAGAACCCATCCCCCTCGCCGGTCTGCGCTTCCCTTGTCGTCGGCCTCTTTGCGGGCTTCGGAAAGGAAAGAAAGAGGTCGATCACGCTGGCGGCTTCTTCGTCCGGGACGTTGTCCTCGCCCGCGTCTTCAGCCGGTTCCAGCGGCCACATAGTGTCTCCGCTCTCGTCTTCTGTCTCGTCCAGTTCGGTGTCGTCGCGTCGGCTGCGCTGCGCGGCCGCACTTCGTTCCCGCGGCCTCTCCCCCGCCGCCACCCGCGCCTCTCCTCTGTCGGAAGGCAAGTCGCCTCCTGCCCCCGTCTTCTTTTCAGCGCCTGCACCCTCCTTTCCTGCCTTGTTCTGTCTCCTTCGATGTGCGCGAGAAGGCGCGTGGGGCGAGCTGGAGGCCTGGATCCCCTTCTGATGGAGATAAATTTGTCGCGCAGAGAGAGCGTCGACTCTGACTCGCTCCGTCTCGAGGCCACACAGTTCGAGGAAGCAGAGCGCGGCAGCCACGACTCCATCGTTGAGCATGTTGTGAAGCGCGACGGTCAGGGCGACATCGTACAGCGCCTCTTGCTCGGCCTCTGAGAGACTGAGGCAAACGCGGTCCGCGGCCTGCTGAGCCCAGCCGCCTAGAGCCTCCTGGACGGTCGGCCCGGCGCCCGAGAGGGAGGCAGAGAACGGGAGCGACGAGGCAGCGCGGAGAGCAAAGAGGAGATGGAAAGCCATCGCAGGTCGCCCCTGAGCAATGTAGTACGCGATGCTCAGGCCCTCGGCAGTGCACGTCGACGCGTGCGCAGCGGGAGGACGCGGGGAGAGAGTCGAGGCCACGAGGCTCGCCTTTTCCGCGGCCCCGCACCACTCACTCTCCGCCCCTGGGAGGGAGTCCCCGTTGATGGAGGAGAAGGCCTGGCCAGACCGGAGCCAGGCGAGAAGCACGCGCTCACCCTCCGCGTCTTCGAGCTCTTTCTCGCGTTCGACCTGCGATGCGTTCGCGGCCTCCGAGCCGGCGCCTGAAGAGGAACCGGCAGACTCGCGCCGACCAGCCAGGAGTGCTGACAGGCGCTTGCGCCGCAGCCTGTCTCTCTGGATCTCAAAGAGCCGTCGAAAGAGCGGTAGGGGACGAAGGAGAGTGGCGGCGTCGAGGCTCGTGACGTCCGAGAGCATGGCCAACAGGGAGACGTCGCCCCGCCAACTTCGCAGCGAAGAATCCGAGACGCAGTCTGTGTCCGACGAGACAATCCACGGAAGGAGACAATCTAAATCGTCTTCTTCTCGGTGATCCTGCGACTCGTAGGAACATGTGAAAACATCGCTGGCTCCAGCGTTTTCTCTCCCTGTCTGGGGCCGAGCTTGCTCTCGCTCCCGCTCCGTTCTCGCTTCGCCATCGAGGTCTTGGAGACTCAGCTGGCCCCCCCGGTCTCTGCAGGCCCTTTCGCCCGCCGGACGCGTCGCGCCTTCCATGCGTTGACGATGCTGCTGGCGGAGGACGATCTCGAAGAGCGGCAGCGGCAAGAAGGTCGCGGGCGGATGTGCCCCTGTGTGGAAGGTGAGAACGCTGTCCTTTTGGATTCTCCGCAAACCTGAAAACTCCCCCTCAGAAGAGAGAGGAACGGCAGGGACGCCCTCGTGAGGCTGAGCTTCATCGGGGTAGTAGGCGGCAAACAACTCCGGAAACGCCTCGATGGCGGACCTGAAGAACGCAGAGAGACATCCAAGGGAACGACATGGCGCCACCCCTTTTACCCCCGAACCTTGCGGCCAGGGGAGTCGGCCCAGTCGCGGGCTCTTCACGGAAAGAAAAGACCCGCGGCAGACCCGCGGAAGACGAGAAGTCATGAGATTACAGAGCGCTTTCCACGTCTCGAAAGAAGACCCCACACACGACAGTTGAGGAACGGCCACTGGCAAGAGAGAAAGATGCTCTCTTCCGGCCCCTGGCCCAGAACATGGTCCGCCGCACCCCGCCTTCACACCTCCGCCTCTCGACAACTGTCTCTCTGTTTCTGTACTGCGTAAATTGGCCTTCGACCTCCGAAGCCTCCACCGCGGCTGCATCCCACCCTCTGTCGTGCCGGCCTGCAGCCTGCGAGTGGGCTCTCTGGGGGCTCTGCCCTGTGCGTCCCTGAGCCTCGGGGCTCCGCTTCCTCGGCCTACCTCAGCGTGCGTTCCTCCAGGTGCCAGGGCTGCGCTGCATCCGCATGCACGGCATCGAGCGCAGAGGAGAGCGGCAGCATCATGAGCGTCGCGAGGAAGAGAAGCGGCCTCCCGGCCGCCGCAAGGGAATTGAGGGAAAGGAAACCGACGTTGTCGCTGTCATACACGACGTGGCTGCGGACCGAGAAGGGGACTGCTGCCCCAGCCTTCGACCTCTGTGCGCCGCAGCACCCTCGTCCCCGCGAGGGCCCTGCGGCGAGAGCCTCTGTTTGGCGCCTGCCCCGCGTCTCGCTGTCTCCGGCCCTCTCGCCCTCTCGGACGCCCTGGCCTGTCTCTTTCGCGCCGGCAGACTCCTCGTGGGGCACGAGAGCCGCGAGACGCTCTGAAAAAAGAGACAGTCAAAGCGGCACGCGCCACACGTAAGATACTGGATGAGACTCCAGTTACGAGATGCAGACAACCAGATGGTGCATGACTGCTCTACCCACCACTCTAGTGGACTGCTAAAGACAGTTAAAAGAAGACATGGGGAAAAATACGTGAGCGAAAGGCGACTGCGCGGAACAATTCGATCCGATGTGGGGAGAGGCATGTGACGACGAAGCGAAGGACCGAAAAGCAGATAGCTCTTGATGTGCTTCACCTTTTAATTAACACGTTGGCAGAAATCCTCCACGGGCAAACAAATATGTAAGGATGGAGGCCCTACATATGCATATATATATATATATATATATGTATTTATTTATGATAGACATGTGAGAAACCATAAAAAATACGTCTCTATATCTGGACGTGCAGGGAAGTAAAGCCGATACGCGAGATACCTACATGACCGCAGAGCTAATGTTGCCGCGAGGGAGGCGAGTATTGGCACAAAATCATATTCGTATGCAGATTTACACGCGAACACGGTCACACCTTCACATATCCGCGTACACGCTCCTCCGTACCACGAGACGCTTGGATGCTTGCGCGACCGCGCGGCCTCGCTTTAAAGAATTTACCTTCTTCAAGCAGCAGCCAGGCGGCTTGGTGGAGAGCGGTGGCAAACAAAGCGTTGTTCCCGAGACGGCCCAACAGCAAGACAGTTGGCCAATACGCACTGTCTGAGCCGCCGACAGCGCTCCAGCATTGGCGCGGCAGTTCCCGCTCTCTCTCGATTTGTCTCTCCCTGCCATCCCGCGTGTCGGGCCTTTCTTCACGCGCCACTCTGCGATTCGTCTTCTCCGGCCGCCCTGCGAGCTGCAGAGAACCCTTGCCTTCTTTCTGTCCAGTCTCGCTCCCGGAAGAAGCCGTGGAAGAAGACGGAGAAGGGTCGTGGCAAATGCGATCTCGAAAGAGAAAAGCGGCGTTTTCGCGGAGGGCCTCCTTCAGCTCGTGCATCGCTGCGTACGTGCAGCCTAAGCGATAGACCTGTTCACAAAGCACATACGCACAAAAATGCTTCGGCCGTGGGAAACGCATACACACTTTCATAAATCTGCATGCAGACAAGCCGGGCGCACGAACACGTCTGCTCGAACGGATAGACTCCAGTGCATGCCCATCGACTTCCATTCGGGCCGAGCGGGCTGCGAGAGCCGCAGGGGCAGTTCACGGCGCTGCACAGACTCTCAGTCTCTCGCCTGGGTACAGTCGCGGTTACCCTATACACACATATATGCATGTATTCGTTACCTATACACACATATATGCATGTATTATATACCCAGATATCCACATATATCAACATACATAAATCTTTATATATAGACAGCGATTTGGAAAGCGGAAAATAGAAGCGTAGCGGTTTCCATCTAGGTGCGTGGAAGGGATGCGTTCGAGGCTGCACGACGCGTTGCGCGTTAGCGAAAAGCTTCATTGCCCGGTTGCCGCGCCGCCGTGGGTCGCGTCTCACCTGGAGGTACGCGCTGACGAGTCCTGGGACGTCGTTGACGATGAAGAGGAGCAGAAGGTAGCAGTGGAAGGGCGACACTTGGTGGCTGGGCACGAAGGCCTGGGTCAAAGAGAGGCTAAACGTATCGCGTTCACCTTTGCGTGTCTCCGTTTCCGCTTTGGAGGCGTCAGCTTCGGGTCCCGGCTCGCCCGCGGTCGCCAGGGCGAAGAGAAGGCCTGCCTTCGCGAGGCGGCGGAGGAGGAGCGGGAAGCCCCGGGTGTCGCCGCTGCTTTCGCAGAGGACGCCTCGCCTGGCTAACTCTTGAAGCAGAACATCGCGGAGGAAAGGCGAGCAGGCGTCGAGGCCGCGTCGGGTCAGGCGCACGAGAAGACGCGGCACGAGGTGTCTGCGCGCAGGGCCGGTCGCAGGCTCCTGGGGACAACAGAGGCCAAACTGATTGACCGAAAGGCCTTCGAGAGGCAGGCGGCGCACCCAGAGCGACACGCCCCGCCAGTCGTGGTGACTCACAAAGTACATCAGCGTATGCCACCACAGACCGAGCGAGTTTCCGTGGAGATTCAGAGAAGAAGCAATGACGGAGGTCACCGTCTTCTTTCCGGCACCGCCGCGCCGGGGGAATGCGGCCGCGCGGTCGCTGGGCCTTCTCTTGGAAAACGCGTCCAGGCCGTCGACTCTCCGGTCGCACCGTCCTCTGTCTCGCGTCTCCTGCCTTCCGCTCCAACTTCGTCCCCGCTCTTGCTCGTTTGCTTCTTCCGCGTGCCTTGTCAAAGCGTCTGCAGGGTTCGCCCCAGCTGCCTCCGTCTCTGGGCCTTCGTTTCGCGCCCGCTCGGCGCTCCCGTCTGCTCGCAAGGCATCGAGGAGAGACACATAGCGCCGCTCGAGGAGAATGCGCAGCGAGGCGCCGCGACTCCACCTGGACACCCAGTCAAGGGTTACACATAAGTAGCCACTCAGAATCGATTTTTTCGGGAGCCGCAGCTCGAAAGCCTCCAGAAACGACGCGGCCCAGGACGCGTCGCGACTGCGCAGCAAAAGTGTCTCGCCGTGCTTCGCGGTCGATTCTCCGTTTTCGCTTGGCTCTCGGCCGCGACTCGCGAGCCCCTCCGCAGCCTTCGCCCAGTTCGCAGACGCATCTGCGCCGAACGAAGAGTGGGAACATTTCTGAAGGCCTGCCGCGAGGTCGCCGCTGCCAGCCGGGGCATGCCAGGGCGATTCAGCGCCCTCGATTGACCGTTCGTGGCTCTGCATGCAGAAGGCAGCTGGCCCGCGCTCGCACGCCGCGCTCCCGGGGCGGTGCCGGAGGCCCCTCCACGGCAGGCGCGTCGACGCCCGGCTAAAGGAAAAATCGAGGTCTTTCACGTCCGCGCGTCGACACTGCCAACAGACGCCTCTGCGTCAGAATCGCACAAGAGAATGAGACAAAAAGCGCGAACGGTAGGAAACTCCGCGGCCGTCAACACGGCCACAGGGCGTACACCGCGTCGCGCTCTCGCCAGACAGACAGGTCAAGACGAGCAAACGCAGGCATCAAGCCGGCGCCGAGTGTGCAGAGTGCCAAGACGCAAGGGACGCGGAAAACGAGTGGAAAACACCTCTGTCCATCTGACACTAGTGCAACCACCTTTCCAGCAAAAAAGCCGCATCGGGAAAGATTACCTCATCTTCATTAGCCGTGTCTCCTCTGCGAGTCTCTGACACGCCTCGCCCTCTCCGCTTCCTACTCCTCGCCCCGCGCCAGTTTCTGTTGCTGCGTGGGTTCGCCCTCGCTGTCTTGTTTCCGCAGACGGGTCGCTGTCGTCTGAGCCATCGCGCGGCTCGTCCTCAGTTGCGTTTGCGTCTCTCCCTCGGTGCGCAGTCTCCGTCTGCTCCCTTTCACACTCAGATGGAGGGGTCGAAGAAGACCTGGCGCCTCTCTGTCTCTGCGAGTGCCCCGGTCCCTCGCCCGCCGCGCGCCCTCGCGCCTGACTCCTCCGCTGTTTCGCGTCGAGCCGCTGCTTATCCTCTCCATTTGCGTCTCCGGCCCTTTGTTCTGCTCTTTCTCGCGGCTCCTTGCGGGCCTGTCTCTCCTTCGGGGGCCCTCTGTCGAGGCCATACGCCGAACTGAATGTCTCGTTCAGAGCCGCCGCCGCTGCAGCAGTGTGCGAGTCCAGGCCCTCGCTGGGGCCGCCGGCCGTGGAGGTGTGGAGATTGTGGGGAAAGGCGGGGATCCCAAAGAGGCGCTCAGCGGACAGATCGTCCACGTCGCCGACTTGAAAGTGTGCCCATGCCTTGAAAGAACACGTCGCGCAGAAAAACAGGCCCAATGCACACAGAAAGGGAAACCAAGAGGCCGCACAAGACACCTCGTCCCTGCAAACGAAAAACACTCCGCTTCGCGATCTCTCCGGTAGACCCTGGCAGATATGGATGCGCATCTCGTAGCTGCTGACCCACACAACGCGCTGTCTGCTTCCCCCACGGGAAAGGAGCTCTCCATATAAGGTACATAGATGCATATATATATATATATATACTATATACAGAACGAAACACAGGTGTGTAGATGGAGTGTAGCAACGCCCTGCGAAAGCGAGAGGCGTTGTGGGCCTTCTCACAGTGACTGCTTCATTTGCGTAGTGGGAGACGAGAGCCGCTGTCGGGACGCGCTCTGGGGCTGCCTGCGACCCTGCGAGAACGGGGTCGTTGCTAGGCGGCGCGAGGGCAGTCTGCGCCCTCGTCTGGCCAAGAGGCGAGGCAAACGCAGGACCGTTCGCATGGACCGACAGGAGGGTGTAATCTTCATCTTCGTCCGAGAGACTGTGGGAGCAGACCACGCGGTCGCCGCAGACCTTCTCGCCCTCGCGACCTGAGCGCAGAAATAGGCGAGAGGAGACAATGGAGACACCCGCTAAAGAGCGCCGAAGTCATTAAGAGGCACGGCCACATGAGTCTGTTTCCGTCACGAACCGCAAGTCTCACCTAAGATTCCGGCGACGCCTCGACTCACGTCCTCGCCCTGCGCATTCACGTAGACGACTGACCGCGTTTTTTTCGGGCCCACTCGGCCTTCTCCCGCGCCCGTCTTCTCGCCCGCCTCCAGCAAGCATGGCGCCAGCCGAGCCAGCAGCATCTCGCGGGTCTCCTCCCCGACCATGCCTGCGCAGTCCACGCTCATCCACAGCGCCAAAAGGCCCCCAGGCGGCCACACAGCTGTCCCCGCGATTCGCTCACTCAGCACAGGCAGCGCGGGCGTCCCCGCGCCCGCCGAGCGTCTTGGGCTTCCAGCGGCGCCGCCGACAGGCTCTCGCAGCACCGCCCCGAAGGCGTGGAGACAGTGGTCCCTGCCGTCGGGGCTGGCCGGGGCGGAAGGCCCTCTGAACTGCTCGCTCCACGCCTCCTCTCCGCTGGGTAGCCGACTCTGTGTGGGGTGGGGCCAGCTGTCGAGGTGGCGGCTGAGAGCTGGAGAAGTCGAATGCGGGAGGCTTGAGGCGAAGTCTTCGCGGCCTTTGAAAGAAACCGAGGAAGCTGGAAGCGCCGAAAGAGGAGGAAGGGCGTCGATAATGTGCACGGGCTGCTGCTGAGTTAAAGCCAAGGTCACTTGTCGGTTGTACTCGGCTGTGTAACACTGATTCGTGAACTCCTGTTCGAGGACCTGATGAAGAGCAACGGGGAGAGCACACGGGAGGGGACAGATGCGGATGAGACGCCCGCGCGAAGCGAACGCAGCTCTGTGAAAGTGAGACAAATGACGCGTAGGTGTGGCACGACAAAAAACAGAAGGCGAGGCAGCCTCGAAGGAAAAGGCCACCTCGGACGGCCGTGCAGCCAAAAGCCGGAGACGCAGGGTAAGAAGAATAAGAGGACGATGCAAGGGAACGAAGCGTGTGACAAAGAAAAGCGGCCAGAGAGACGAAAAACCGAACAGTCATTAAACGGCTTCGGTCCTGCCCGGGGATGTGGAGAGAGGAAGTGAGAGTGCGTTTCACGAGCAGAGGAATGGAGCATTCGTTTCTGCCTCGTCCGACGGTTTCTGCTACCAGACAGTACACGCTCCAGACAGGCATGTGGTGTCACATACTGCAGAGAGCGAGAAGCGAAACAAGAGAAGAGATTCGCAGCCGGAGCGCAACAGAGAGGAACACGGAGAAGCGAGATGTCGAGGAATGCACAGGACCGCAGCGACGAACGAGCGAAAACGCATGCGGAAGACAGGATAGGAGGGACAGCACTTGGAAGCCGAGCGAGGACGAGGCAAAAAGGGCGACAGCGAGAAGACAAGAGTGAGAGATTGATACTCGACGGGGTTCGATATCTTTTTTCTGACATGTGCGCGGATCACCTACTTGTAAGAAATCGATAAGTTTCAGGCGAGCCTGACTCAGGCGCCCCATGTGCCGCAAGTGGCGGAGCAGCCGGCGCCGGACGAGGGGGCGTGTGGTGAAGAAGGCCGCAGCCATGCAGAAGGCCGGCACGTTGATCTGAAGACGCAGGAAGCACCGCAAAAGACAGAGACAGCCACACAGCACACGCCGCAGGATATGAGAAGCCGATCGCGAGCTGCCTGGTGGAAACCCAGGTTGCCAGTGGTACAAGCGGGGCAGAAAAAAGGACTCACGAGAGGCTCCAGGGAGACTAAAGAGGGAGGGTGGAGAGAAAGGAGACGCCAAGGCTAGAGAAGAGACCACCGGAGAGAAGGACCAACGGGCATGCACGAAGACGGAAGCGGAGAAATGGATGTCCCGTTTAAACGGGGGGCGCAAAACGTGAGGTGACACGTGCCGATGCCGCGGAAGACGGCTCAAAGAACAGGGGACCTCAGAACGAGTAGAATCAACGAAAGAAACGACGAGACCGAACGAGGGAGACCGAGAGACGCAGACAGACCAGGGAGATGAGGGGATAGCCAACGAAGGATTGCCTTGGGAGCGAGACAGCACGACGACCTCGGCGACCAGAGTCGAGGAGACACATAACCGCGAACACAAGTGAACACAGGATCGATTTCTTTCACAGCGCGGCATCGTGGGCGTTAGCTTGCGCGGCGAATCTGGAGATTGTCCTGTAGGCGGCCGCGCGTCGCCGTGTCCCCTTACTCCAAGCTGTCTCAGCATTTGCATGCCCACGAAGAAGAATTCCACCTGTTGATTGCAGAAGAGCTGGAACACCATCCGGCGGCCCACGCGCTGGACAGTCGCCATGGCCGTCTCGCTCTCTGCTCCTTCCCGAGCTCCTGCCTCCGCCCAAACCCCCGCAGTTCTCGAGTCCGCAAGAGAAGGCGTAAGCGCTCGGCTTCGCGAGGCGTCTGCACTATGAGAAGTGATCACAGAGGCGCGCTCTCTGCTCGAGCCTCGCCCTGCGCTCCCGGCACGCCTGCGCGCCAGCCAGACGAGAGCAGAGCTGACACGCCCGGTCAGAAGAGCGTCCCGGATGACGGCCTCGGGGTCTGCCTCCTCAGGCCAGAGATTCGCCAGAGTGCTACAGGAGGTGACCGAGGCGGCTGCAGCTGCTGCGTCCGCGTCCTCTTTCCCCAGCGCGAGTGAGGAGGTCGAGGATGGCGAGGCATAAGATCGCGAGGCGGGTTCGGGCGGCTCCTGCGGGTGGGCTCGGCTCCTCTCGAGAGACGCCCGAGGCGACTCCTTACCGGCCCGCGACCGGGCACTGGGAAGGGCGTCCCGTGTCTCCGAAGCCTCGGCTGTGTGCGCTTCCTTGTCGCCTTTCTTGCGTTCTTCGCGCCTCTGTCCAGGCTGCGAGGCGAGCCTCGATCCGACCTCGGCCATCCTTTCTACGGAACGAAGCGGAAGCTCAGAGTCGTTCACGGTACCTTGCTCGTTTCCCCGCTCTGCGCTGAGACGTTCGTCCTTCCTTCGACTGTGCGCGGTGCGCCGCCTCGCGGCGAGGCCTTCTCGCCTTCTTCCTTCCTCGTCGTGCTCTTCTCCGTCTCGTTGACGGAAACTGCATGGAGACGCAGAGGAGGGCGGGGAGTCGGTGGCGACCGCTCTGGGGCGAGTTGCCGGAATGGCCGGCGGAGACACCTGAGAGGGCGAAGCGAGAGGCGGCCACTGGAGCGCCTGCTGCTGCTGAGTGCGGACCTGGTGCAGATTTAAGGCGGACAGATGGTAGACTTTCGCACTGGGGAGAGAGAGAATCAGAGCCTGCTGCAAAGCACGAATGAACTGGAGATACACAGTGAGCTCGAGAAGCTCGTCGGTCACCTGCTGCTGTGCCTTGCGCATTGCCTGCCGGTCGGTATCTTCAAACCCCGCGGAGTCGGGACAGGCTTCTGGTCCTCCGAGAGAAGACGCCCGAACAGAGGCACCCGACGAAGTGAAGGCCGACGGGCCCGCTGCGTCACAGATCTGAATTTTGCGAAGCACTCGCCGGCAGATCAGGGCATTGGTAAACTGCAAAATGATTGCCAGAAGCCGGGAACAGAACGCCTTGTCCACGGCGAGCAACGAAGACGCAGCGGCTGCAGCGGCTGCAGCCGCTGTCGCGGCTTCCGCCAGCAACGTCTCCTGGCTCTTCGCCTTGCCGCCCGGCCAGCGGGGCACTGCAGACGCATTCGGCGCGGCAAACGAAACCGACCCCGCCGCAGGTTGACTGACTCCTCCCGAGGCGCACCTGGCCCAAGAGGCCACCGCCGGCTTTACCTCCGCCCTGGAGTCCGTCCAGGAAGAGAGAAGACGCGAGTCGCACCCGCTGCGGTTTCCAAAGAGCAGCAGAGCGCTCGGCGTCGTCGCGTGAGACTCCGAGGCCAGCGCCGCGCCGCCAGGGAGAGTTCCACTTCCGAGGTGGGAGGCGAGAGAAGCCGGGAACGCGACGGGACCACCACGGTTCCAGGACGCGACACATGCAGTCACTGTGCGTGTAGCTGCAGCCCTCGCGCGCTCAACAGCGTCGGCGAGATGGAAAGCGAGCGCAGAGCCGTTCGCCAGGTCGTTTTTCTGGCACAGATCAAGAGCGAAGAAGGACGGCCGTCGCGACGCGCCAAACAGAGCAGGGAGACGCGAGCCGCCGCCGTCTCTCGGCCAAAGCGGTTGCGGAGGCAGAATGCAGATTGACGGAGGGGGAAACGCGTTTCTCGCATCGCGCAGGCGGGTCGCGCCAACGGGCCCTCGATCGGGCTCGACAGCGTCAAGTGGCCAGCCGTCCAGGAGACGCAGGGACTCGCCGTGGCGCTGCACGACTCCGGCGGAGTCCGCGGAGGCACGCGGCGAGTCGTAGGGACGAGGGGCCAGCGCAGAGGGAGACGAATCCAACGACGCGCGAGAGAGACTAAACGCGTCTTCTCGGCGAGCGAGGGGCTGGCCGCCTACGTGACTGCACAGTGTCGGCGGATCGGCGTCTCGGGCTCTCTCACTGCGAAGCGGCAGCCCGGCTGGACTGGAAAACGCCCTTTGAGCAGAGGCCTTGACGAAGGCGAGGCGCTGGGGAAGGAGAGACGGAGTTGTCGACAACGCATATGGAGACACGTGTCTCTCCTGCGTGGGGAAGTGAAAGAGATCTAAGAGGTCGAGAACTGTGGCGTAGAGCCCTGGAGCGGCAGCCGTGTAGTAGTCCACATTGGGTGATGCCTCGCCGGAAAGCTCCAGCCCTTCGCGCTGGACACACGGCTCCGTTTTTGCCCCGTCCGCAGCCGGGTTCCGCTGCATGCGGTTCGAGTTAGGGCCCGCAGCGTGCATCTCCGTTCCTGCTCTCCTTTTTCCTTCGCCGTCTTTCCTTCCCTCGGCTTCGGGCGACTCGGCCGCGCGCGGCCGAGGCTCAGACGGAGGCGGAAGGTGGACGGGGACGACCAGGCGATCACTGCTGTAGCCGTGGAGAATGTAGAGGACGAGCATGCGGATGCCGGCCATCTGTTGCGCCTCGGGGAGAAGGCCGAGGGCCGACTTGACCATCTCAAGCTTTCGGTATTTCAGCCCCACGAAGAGAAGCAAGTGACAGAGGCACTTCAGCTCGACGCCATTGACTACGCAGAAGGCAACCGCAGCCGTCACCCCTTCAAAGATGACGAGATTGAGAAGAACAGACAGGGGCCGCTGGGACGGCGAGAGGGCGAAGAGCGACAGCGGCGAGAAGAGGTAAAACGCCTGGTCGTTGACACACAGCCCCTTCCACGGAGACAGAACGAGACTTGCAAACAGCTGCCAACGGAGACTCCGACTGCCGTTGTTCTTTGGGTCCCCGTTCGCTCTGCCTCGAGAAGTCGAGAAGGGAGAAGCCGAAGCCACACTCGCCTCGCCGTTCCGGGGACGCGGTGGGCTCTCCCGTTTCCTTCCAGCTCCAGCAGCCGGGACGCTGTTGCCGGCGAAAGAAGCAAAGGTCGAAGACAAGTCGTCCTCTTCCTCTGGGGTGTGAGGCCAGTGCAGCAGCCAGAGCAGATGGGAAGCCGGCGAAAGAGACGGCAGCGCGGGGCCGCGAGACGAGGCAAGCGACGCAGCAGGAACTTCGCGTCTGCGAGAGTGGTGTGCCAGCCCCCACACGCTGTCTCCGTCCCGGTCTTCGCCTGCTTCTTGCCACGTGGCCCGGCGACACTCGCACACATAGCTAACTTCGACCGCGATAAAGTGCAGCGACAGGTGAACCTGCATGAGGCTGACGTGGCACTCTGGGCCGCGACCGCGAACGGCGTTTCCGCGCCTGCGGCTGCTCGTTTCGCTTCCAGCCCCTCTGTGTGTCGGCGCCTCTTCCACAGTCTCCCCCGGCCCGGAACCAGAGGCCCAGGGAATCCCCTCGGCAGCCGCCGACGGCCCGAGCCACCCAGAAGGGACAGTCTCCTCTGCGTGGGCCTCGCCGCGGAGGCATCGTTCGGAACGCCTCGTACGCTGACACCCGTCGAATTCACCGCCGTCGGCTTCTGGATCCGAGGCGCCCTCGCCGTCGCGCTCGCTCCAACTCTCCACGCTGTTTGCGTTGCGCTGCCGGCTAATTCCAGAAGCATCACTCAAGGCAGCGCACTGCGCCTCCGACTCGCTCAGGGCGCCAACGTCCGTGGCGGAATCGAGAGTTCTCTCGGCAGCCGCGGGGACTCTGCGCAAGTGGGCCTTTTGCGCTGCGACTCCCAGGCCAATCCGGCTTCCTTGCGCGTCGTGTGAAGCCCGTAGGGACGAGGCAGGACGCGCAGACCGACCTGTGACAGGGAGAGGGTTGCTGTCGGGCGAATTCGAGCGCGGCGACCCGCGAGAGTCTCGGGCGCTCGGCCGCCTCGCCTCCTGCGCTGTCAGCAGCTCGACGCCGCCAGGGAAGCCGTCCTCGAGCAACGAGGGCGGAACGAGAAAGCAACACCTTTGGCAGGGACCCGCCGTTGAAGCCTGGAGGGCCGCCGGTGTCCCGCCACTCCTTGACGCGGCGCACAACCCCGCGCCGATAGCGAGGCGCCCCGAGCCGGCTGAGGCGGCACTCAAGTCCGGTTCACTGGAGAAGGGAGAGGTTCCGGAGTCTCGAGAAGTCACGCTGGAGAAGCTGGAACGACGTCGAGAGAGACGCGACCTGGCGCCAGGTGACCAGTCTCGGTCGTCTGTCTCTGCTGCCCCCAGAAGCCTGTCCCCTTCCTTTGGCCGACCGAGCATCCACGCGCTGCCGCCCTGGTCGCAACAGCAGGAAAGAGGCAGCCGCGCACCGGTGAGCCACGAAGGTAGAACGGCGGGGCCGACGCATGCGCAACATCCGCAGCGGGCCTGAGAGACCCCTGGGTCGTGGTCCAAAGCCTCTGTGTCTTCAAGCGAAGCTCCCGTCTCGACGGCGCCATTCACGGAAGAGGCGTGCCACGAGGAAGCCCGAAGATCTGCGATGTCCTGCGCGTCGCGGCCGCAGCCAGCAGCCGGCATAAGCAGAGGCAGAAGCTGCTCCTGCGCTCCCGGAGGAAGTGCTGCAGACAGGAGCGATAGCAGGTCTTCGACCGCTGCACTCTCGCCGACAGCCATGCAGGGAGAGGAGAAAGATCCAGAAGAAACGCCTCTCGGGTCCGCCCACATCTCCGAATCTTCTGGCACGGAAAACCACCTCGAAGAGTACGGAGCCTGACGCAGCGCACCACACACAAACATCCTTGATTCACCTCACACGTAGGTTGCCCCAGCGCTAGCGCACTTCCTCGCCGATGAGCTGCAGCTGAACTGAAACCAACCTCTCTGTGTGCAGGACACGGCCACCGACACCTGCATGCACACACATCGGGCAGGTTGAAGCGCGCCACGAGAAAGCAGCGGACCCATCCGCCGTCAGGGAACCAGGCCTGTCTGCATGGACAAAAACCCTCGCGCGAATGTATATATATATATATATATATACATGAAAATGTGGACGGCACTCGGTACGGGTTCAGGGCGAACGCCCACAACAGAGTAGGCACGTGAGTTGCGGCGAGGCGAGGTTTCGCAGCTCCAAGCTGATAGCTGGCTTCGCGAGTCTGCCAGCAGCCCGCTGCACAAGTGGGGCGGCGATCTTGCTTCAAGGACGCAACTTACAAGCATCCCAGGTGCGCCGCGGGCCTCGGCTTGTTGACGCATTCGCATCTTCATGAGAGCCCCGCTGCTCCGATCCATGAGAGCGTCAAGCTCGAGGAGCATAACTGAGGCGTCGCTTCCCCAGCCCAGGAGCCCGCCTCCTCGCGGCGCTCCTCCGCCGTCATTTGAGTTCGAACAGAAGAACTGCGCAGGCGAGCTTAGAAGCAGCTGCTCCAAGACGCCGTCACCCTCGTCGGCCGCTCCTTCCATCGCCAGGCTACCTTGTCCCTCGTCTAGGACCTCCGCGAGGCGTTCCCCGAACGTCCCTGCATGGCCCCACTGGCGGCGGGGGACTCCGTCAGACGGGTCGCGGCCAATTTCGGATCCGAGAAGACTGTCGCGGAACGAAGACACGCCACAGCCTGTGCCGCACGCGCTAGCGATGGACCCAAAACTTGGCGGAGTCTGGGTGACAAGACGCAGAACCGCGTTGCCGCCACTTTGCAAATGAGACAGCAGCAGGCGCTGGTGGCTACTCGATTGAAGAGGCGCGCCGCCAGACGGCCTCGAGCCGAAACGAACAGACAATTCCAAAAGTTCTTCAGGCTTTGGCCGTTCGAACCAGCGTCGCGGGGGGCGCGCGAGATCGTCGCGAGGCTGCCCGTGACTCGGTCCGCCCCCGGGAGCTGGGAGAAGGCCCGGGGAACCTCGAATCAGCGCCGCACTCTCTGAGAGGCTTCGTTGAGGCGAGAACGACGGCGACGCTGCAGAGACAAACGGGGGCGGCGCTTGAGACGCGCTGCAGCTTTCCTGACCATTCGACGGACAAGGAAGAACAGACACGTGAGCAGACGGCGTGGCCTGCACCGAGGCCGAGTTCGGCGGACGCCACGCGCTGCGCCGTAGCCTCTGCAGGTGCCGTTCAGGCCCCCGCAGTGCCAGGAAGGCTCTCGAGCAGCGGAGGAGAGACAGCGCTAGCAAGTCAGCCAGCTGGACAGAGGGAAGAGCTGAGGCCGGCGCCTGGCTTGGGCTGCGGCCACGCGCCGAACACGCCGCTCCGGCGTCCTCATGCGAGTGTGGCGGAGAAGAGCCTGCCGCGAGGCGCGGGCCGGCAGGATCCGAGGCAGCCAAACGCGAAGTCAAGTGGTGCTCTCGACCCTGCAGAACAATCGCCTGATTCCGCACGAGCAGCATCTCCACCTGAAGCTCCGCCGGAGTCACAAACAGCACGATGGCGGGAGAGTCATCGGGCCCCGAGGACAGATACCAGGACGAGCACGACGACGCCGTGGAAAGACGGAAGTCTGTCGCCGTGTCCTCGCCTCTCTCAGGTCGCCCGCCGCCAAAGCTGCCATCCGGCGCCCCGCGCAAATGCTGACAGCAGCATCTCTCTGACTCCTCAGAGCGAAAGCTCGCCTGCGCGTACATGCGCGACCGCCGCGGATCATCGTCGTGCCCAAAATCTGCGGCAGCTATCCCGGTTTCCCGCCTCTCCGGACTCTGTCGAAACGACTGGCATTCGCGCGATTCTTCCGCCGTAGACGATCTTCGCGAGGCCGCCCCGTGGCCGCTAGGCTGCGTTTTTCCGGGACTTGACGAAGGCGCTGGCCCCACCTGCTGTGCAGCGGTTCCAGAGTATGCCGGTAGGCAGCCTGCCGATGGGCTCCGCTCTAGGTGCGTTTTGCCTTCTCGACTTCTAGCCCGTTCGCTCGCCCGCCAGGGCTCCAGGGGCCTCCAGAGGGCCTGTGGGACAACCGGGACCGTACCCAAGTCCCGGGTGAAGAAGGCAGACCGATTCACGCGGCTGCACTCCGCCACAAGGTCGTCAAATGCCTCCGAGGGTGTTGTCGGGAGTTCGGCTCGCTTCAAGGGTCGTGCGCCTTTGCGGACACTCAACAAAGGCGGGGGAGAGAAGCGGGGACAGACTCCAGTTGGTGCGGTGTCCATACAGCTCGCGCCGGGTAGAGGGAGCTGCCAGTTCGCTTCGCTCTCAGGCAACGGCGAGCGAGGGGACTTCGAAACAGATTGGGGAGATGACCACTCTGTGCGGCGACCGCGGTCTCCAGTGAGAGGCGTTCGGCCCTCCCCTGGGGCAGAACTTGACGATGGCGAAGAGGAAAGTCTCTGCGTGTTGCCGTTCCCCGAAAGCGCCACCTCAGTTTGTTTCAGTGTGCTCGATTTCGGGCCATCAGATGAACGCCGAGCATGAACTGCGGGGCCTCTGTCTCTTTGATCCACTTCCTGTCTCTCCTGTCCCTCCTGTCCCCTCCCTTGGTGCGCTTCCTGCGTAACGCCTTCGAAGCCTCTGCTGTCCGGCTCCGGCCGCGACACGCCGCCAGTCTGCGTCATGTGGGGTCTGGGGCCCGGCCGACGTTTGAGAGAGACGACAAGAGGAAGGAGATTGAAGGCCGAAGGAAAGGCTGAGAGACCTGCAGATGCCTGATGCAGCTGTGTTGGCCAAGACAGGCCTTCTGCCACCCGCCGGCGCTCCTCCAGAACCGCTATCCAGGATCGGCTCGAGGCGTCTAGAGGCGCACAGGCCCCACGCGTACCCGGCGGAAGCCTCGGATCTCGGCTGGGCGTAGCCGTCGGCAGAGAGGGACCAAAGACCTTCGCAGCCGTTGACGGAGGGAGAAGCGCACTCACAGCGGTCGCGCAGAGGTAGGATCCACCGTCTGCTTGAGCACCCCCCGTTCCCAGGTTGCAGAGAGACGGAAAGACGGTCAACAGCGAAGGTCGACGGAGCAGCATTGTGGGCGACGAACTAAGGAAGTGGCCCGCCGTCTCTAGCGGAGAGGAGGCAAAATACGCGTCTAGGTCGATGCACCAGATGGCGTGGTCACTGTCAGTCAAGACCGCGTACGTACAGTCCACAGTGATTTGGAGAGACAGAAAGAAAGGACAGCGCACCGTGGGCCGCCGAGTCCCATCCAACCCTTCGCCTCTGGTAGTGTCTCCCCCCAGGGCCCTGACGGGGCACGACCCTGTGTTCCCGTTCTGGCGCCGGCTCGTTCGACGCGATGCAGACTCCCAGGAACATTCACCCTGCGGGCTCTCCGCGGCCTCTTCTCCTCTCGCGTCTCTGCTCAGCGTCCCGTCGTGTTCACTGCCACACCCGCATGTCTCGGCCCCCGCCGCCAGCCCCAAAGCTGAGCCAAGCAGAGAAGGCAACCCTCTCGCGCGCGGAGCTCTCGACACAGTGTCGCAGCCTCTCCCGGGCGCCTCACTGGCAGGGCGCGTACTGCAGCAGTCTGCGCCACTTCGCAACCGCAGGCGACCGCTGGAGACTGCAGAGGCCCTGGGGACACAGCTTGTGGGTGTATGGACACAACGCCTGGCGCTTGAAGAGACACTCGGAACAGGAGTGGCGGAGAGTGGAGAATAACTATGCAAGGTGATAGCATACAGCGCGACACCCTGCAGAGACCAGACGAGAAGGTGTTGTCTCGGAGGCGCCGTGAGGGCGAAGAGGAGGTCGTTACGCGAGGCGAGCGAGAGGAGCTGGACTGGAGCCAAAGCTCGGGTCGTGGATCTCACGACCCTCGCGGGCTGTGAGGAAGAATCGACGGAACCGGACTCCGATATCTCTTTCTCGTGCACGGTGAAAGACAGCGTCCGCTGAAGCCAGAAACGCCGTTTCACCAGCAGGCCACAATGCGACACTGTACACCAGAGTGCCACGGCGTAGTTCCACACAATCACGAGCTCGTCGGGCTTCGACGCAGAGCAGAACTGCAGACGGAAGCAGCCGTGCTCCACGGCCTCTTTGAACGTCCCCCCCCACGGCCACATCTGCGAGGCGGCAGGCGTCGCGTCGCCTGCCTGAGGATCCGAACGCCGCGTCCCAGTCTCTGCGTTCCGGCTCATCATTTTGTCCACCCCTTCACGCATCGGTTGCTCACTAATGCTCGCGTCCTCTTTCATGCCAGCCTTCGACTTGGTTCCCGCTCTCCCGACCGCCCCGAGATCCCCTGTCTTCCCTTTCCTCTTTTTCACCGTGACAAAGGGAAGGAGGGCCCGGAGCGGTGCCCGGAATCGCCGGATGGAATTCTCCGCATCTGGGCCGAACCAGGTGCACGGCGACGAGGCCGGCCGGCTCGCCACTGGGTCGTCGCCGAACGGCGTTGTTCCCCAGACACCTTCTCCGTGGTGAAGGGCGGGCTCCGTGCCGCCTGAAACATCCCGCAGCTCTAGGTGCGAGGCACGCAGATTCGTTTTAGGGATGTCGAGACGAGACGGTTCGCGCGAGGAATCTGAGCACGCCGAGGACACGAGACTCTTATCCACCTCAGTTTCATCGGATGGTGCTTGGGTGCCGCTCGCGGCAAAGCGAGTCTTCATCTCGGCCCTCGGGAAGCTCACCACGGACGCAACGGAGGACCTATGCGTTGTGTCCTCCTGGGACGATACACTGCCGTGTGGAGACAGCCGGGGTTTCTGCCACCACCACCAGTCCCACTCAATGAGCCAGCGAGATGGCCTGTTTCGCCTCTGAGTCGCGCGGCCTTTGTTTATTCCCTTTGCGCCCTCAAGCACGTTTGTCTCCACGCCCTGGGCCGAACTCTGATGGCATGCGCATGGCGCCCCGGTGAGCTCGCCTCCACTCCGTAGCCGTGCACCCACGTGGTAACTTGGCGGCGCGGGCGTATCTCGACCTGCGTCGCCAGACCACGCACACCAGCCGTCGTAGCAGCAGTCCACAAGGGGCGCGTCGGCGGTGCCGACGCGATCAAAGAGGAAGAAGTCCAGAGACGCCTCCGAGAGTGTGACCAGGACAGGAACACTGGGGAGCTTGAGGAACCGTTCCTCTTCGTCTTCATCGCCGTGCCGAGGCCCGCCCGTCCACGGCGTGGAATGGCGCAGATCCCCGGCGCATGACGCACCTCTCGGGCGTAACTGCCGCATCCATCGCTTCCCCTGTTGGGCCCCTCCGCCCTTTTGGAGTCGCCCCTGTGGCGAGTCTTCAGTCCCCGGTGAAGCTGCTGACGCGGCCTCTTGCTGGCGCTGCCGCAGAAGCAGTTCGCGGGGTTCGGGGATCTGCACCCAGAGGAGATCCCACGTCGCTCCCGCAAGGCGTCCTGGGCGTTGGGCAGGCACGCATGCAAACGATTCCACATTCTGAGACAGCGTGCTGCAAGTGGACGGGGGCCTCGAGGGCCCAAAAGGAGCCCGGAGAGGTCGAGGTCCGTCTCGCAGATACAGCGGCCCAGACCACTGCGCCCCGCCAGAGCCCGCAGCGAGCGCGTCGACGACCGGCGATGAGCCGACCGGGTCGCGGGCACCTTCCTCCTGCCGCGGATGTCCCTTCACGCTACACAGGTAACAGGCTAGCGACTGGAACGGGGCTGCATGCGTGAGCGAAGCTCGCGCCAATGCAGACGACATTGGCGAAACGTAGCCATCCTCGTTTTTCGAATCCCCTTTCCCACTTTCTGCGCTGTGTGGTCCCCCCACCAGCTCGGCTTCGGTTTCCCCATCTTTGGCAAGAGGTCGTAGCGCGGAGAGTCTCAGCCGAACGTCTCCGGGCGCGTGACTTGGCCGAAATGAAGAGGCGGAAGGAGATTGGGAAACGGAGACACCACTCTCCGCACCAATGCCGCATCTCCCCTTGTGGGACCGAGAGGCCACAAGACGGTCGGCGGGCTCGAGAACAATCAAGACACTGCGGTCGAGGGCGATACGGACTGCTGATCCCTCGCTCGCCCGACTAGAGAGAGGAAAGGCTTCGTCGAATTCTCGAAGCCGAGAGAGAGAAAAACGAGGATGACTGCCCCCTGGCGAGTCCTCACTGCGGCAGTCAGATGCGGCAGTCCGCGTCATGGAGAGTGCCGGTGGAGGGCCCTTGAAAGCATCTTCCTGGGAGTCCTCTTCCTCCTCTTCGATGTGTTCACCGCCGGAACAGGAGACGAAAGCCATCCTAAAAGTTTTCTGTTTCTCCGGAAGCAAAACAGTTCATCTTTTCTCACTGTGCGCGGCTTCGATGCTGCACCAGAGTTTGTGAACTGGAAAACGGCGCGAGGATACGAAGGCACAAAACGCGTTTACCGGTGGTGACCGGGAGGTGATACGCTGCATTTGTGAAGTCAACCGAATGTAACTAAGAGAGAGGAACGAAAACAGCAAACGTGTGCGACTCGGTCCAACAGGAAAGAAGAGGTGAGTGAACAAGCTCGTGGACAAACGGCGTAGACAGTGCATTGGACCTCCAGAACCGCGGAAACCCGGCACACGGTTTCGAACCAGGATCGTATACAGAAGAGCGTGGCATGGACGGTAGAGATGAGAAACGAAGCTGAGAGAAGGTCGGAGTTTGCATCCAGCGCCGTCTTGGCAGCAGCCCCGAAAACTGCAGGGGAGAAACCAGGAGACGCCTCTCCGGAGAGGTCGGGAGACAACTACACACGGTAAAGTGGAAGGAGAAAATACGCGTTGCACACAAGTGCTTTAGCCGAAGCGTGTATTTGGGCAAGAGTGGGAAGGAGGGACGGGCAACGAAAAGCGTGTCAGCACTTTCAGACGTACCACCCGTCGTGTGAACGGCAGATGCCATTCGAGACAAAAGCGTGGCCGACGTCCCGAGGTCACCAGAACGGAGCAGCTCCGCTCTCTACCCATTTCACAGCCTCTTCGTGAAGATGAGCAGAAGGCTACGAGTTGAAAAGTTTTATGAATTTCTCCAACGAGCTGTGAGAGTTTTGTTCGCTTGTTGAGCCGCAATCGGTCGTTGCCAACTGCCCCCTGTGGCGTGCCGGGTACGGCTCGGTGGCATGCACGAATTGTCCACGTGCATGCAGATAGCCTTTTGGCTCCACGCACACCGACCCGACAGCCAAGAGTAATGGAAAGCAGCACACCTTCCTCGTTCCTGCCTATTCTTCAGTTCTGTGTTTGGTTGCGCGATGGATCTAAAGCAAACGCATCCTTTCCTGGGCTTTTCTGGGGAATCGCCACAGATTCACGGCAAGGCTGCATGCACCAGCATCAGCACAAGCACTGCATATTTGGAAGGGCGCGCGTGGAGGGAGACACACCGTTTTGCTTCACCAATGGCGAGATGCTTGTTCTTCCAGCCCACTCACAGAAGTCTGACAGTGGTTCACTAGCAACTCGTTGGTATGCTTGGAATTGTCGGCTGACCCCGGGGGCGCTCGTGGTCTGCTCCTGCCGGTCGAATGGCTTAAGAAAACGTTGCCGGGTTTCACGGCGTACGAGGTGTAAGGACCAATGGCGAGTTTTTGCTGGTAACACTTCTCCGTCCGCGACAGCTATAGATCTCCAGGGACGGAACGATTTTGCCTTTGTGTCGCGGTCGACCACAAGTGCATATTCACGTCGTGTTCTGCCGCCGACGCACGAAGCAGCACACGAGACACCTTTCTGCCTTTTGCGCATCCTCGTGTGTCATATCGCTGGCCATTTTGCTGCGTATTCAACTAGAGCATCCCCGACCAATGGGGAAAGCTGCCACGTATAGCTCATGGCACGCCTTGCAACTGAGGTGGAGAACCGTCTACGCGTATATTCACCGGACTGGGCAACGCACCAACCAGAGTTACATGCTGGGGCACAACTCGCGAGAGAGGCTCTCTTCGTTGTTGGTGCCTGCCCCTAAGGTTGTCAGGGTGGGAGCTGAGAATAGACTGCGGACACTGGTGGCTAGGCAATACTTTGTTCAACAATATGACCCCCCCCCCCCCGCCCCCCGCCGCCACTGAATGTCCTGTGCGATGTACGTCGAACGGGTAAGGCCGATTGAGGAAGCAAGCACCTATAGAATATGTGCTCTCCCACGCATCCTAGCCGGCAGCACGGAGATGTGGTTGGGACCAGACGGAAAAGAAGACATGCCATGACAGCCCTATCATCCCTACGGTCCACTTCCAGTCATGTTACTGTTTGCCATTCGCTGTTGGACACACTTGCCTCCACCTGCTTCTGCTTATTTCGACCTCACTGTTTACAAGACTCATCGTCACCCTACGCAGTCCCCCCGCCTCAGACAAAAGTCACGGTGTGTTTCAGCTCGAAAAAGAATGGTACTAGGGGGTTCTGTGTCGGCACCACCGTTTCCAGGATCCAGGGATGGGACCACTGATGCAATGGAGATAGATTGCATGCCTGGAAACTGGAAGCGGCGCCGCTGCGAACGAGACGCAGCTCATCTGAAGTTCCGGAAGCAAACGGCAAAGTACGTTCAACAGTTACAACGGCGAATCCTGGGACACCGGGGAACAAACGTTCCGCGGCCAGGGTCGTCAAACCGGTCCACATAAGTGTGAATTCCATCATACGACGGGAGCCGTCATGGAATCAAGTTATCTGCTTGCATCTTTTCAGATGCCTGTACCTCCCTCTGGTGTGATGGCCGGCTTGCCGAAAAATCGCCAGTGTCAGTAGTTTGTATCATCGTGTGCCATGTGCTGAAGATGCGCCGCCTCCCTTCCAACGCAACTGACGCTGGAATCACTTACGGCGGTCGCTTTCGAGGCAGCTGTTTCGCCACTTTCGCCAAAAAAGTCTGCTGTCGATCATAATATCACCCACTGTGACGAGAGCTTTCTTCCCCAGGCAACGTACGGAAAATGAATCCCCGTTGACGGCCTCCGCCGCCGTTCTGGTTAACCTGAGAATGGAATCCAAAACGCAGAGGAATTCTCGCATCTCACTGTCACCAGGCGACGGATCGGTCGTCCACAAATTCTTCTATCGGGAATGAGCTTACACTAGCTGGTGGTGAGGAGGAACGGCGCCAGAATTATGGCGTGTGACGCAGCTGGTTCAACAAAAAGGAGGAAGGGTAGCAAGCATCAGAAATCCTGTGCGACTCCTGGAAATGTTCTTGTCAGCACTGTGGGAAGAAGTCACAAAGGCTTGAAAGTCTCTGTGTGAACCGAAGCTTCCACACCAACGAACTCAATAGTGGTCTGAGGTTCCTTGAGGAGAGCGTCCATGAGCCTCCTTGCCTCTGTCTCTTTTGGACCATGAAGCATGATTGGACACCTGTCATCTCAAACTAGCAAGACTCAGTTTTGAATACGACTGCTTTGCTCACTCCGCTGCCTGTTTGAAAGCATCATACGAGTGACCCAGGCCAACAGCCAATAGGATCACGCCGGAGGGCACTCTTCTTGTGTCGTGTTTCTACAGAGATGAGAAACAATGTCTAGCGGCGCAGATGCGTTTTCCTATGATGACATGCTCGGTTAACCGACTTGCGGGCAGTGGCTGGGTTCTTCCAGTTAATATGGGGCAAAACCTCTGGCTTCGCAATCTTAGTTACATTAAGAGCGGTCCCGTTGCAGCTGGAGCTTCTTCAAAACCTGTGTTGCCATCTGAACAAACAGGATGCAAGCGGATACCGCCAAGTTTCCACTTTTTTCGGAGCGGAGTCCTAAGATGACGAGATCCAGCAGCATCTGACGTTATTTTAGCGGCGTTCCTTGCCGCTCGCGACGCCTTCCTTCTCGAGGATTCAGTTAGGCTCTCAGAGCTGAGGATCAGTCCCGCGATTGGAATGCCACCAGCAGGCAAAGAGTCACCTATTTCGGCGTGGCGGTGACTGCGTTGCACAGTGTCTCGGTCGCGTAACTCGGCACCGTTGTCAAGCTGACAGGGTGGAGTCATATCTCTGGTTGTCTGACGGACGTCGCTGGCATCAGTGAAGCATGCAACTCTTTGCAAAGAATAGTTTCAGTGTTTTAACGAGACAGGTTCTCCAGGAAGAACCCTTATTTCGGTGAGGACCTCACGCCTGCAAAAACGTAGGGCTGCTGTTGGCTAGCAAGGCCCCTTGGGGGCGACCAGCCCTGACTAGCCAAAAGAAGAGCCGCGAATAATGGTCCCAGGGTGAGAATCTGTGGCATGTTCTTGGTTACACTTCAGCTGCGTTTTCTTGTCTTCCAAAGACGAAGTGCTTCTGTGGTTTCCTCGCCTTTCCCTTTGCCCGCAGCCTATTTTTCGGCACCACGGGAACGGCAAAATGCGGGTTGTTGCCAGTAAATAACGGGGAGTTGCGTGTCGACCCCGCCACGGCGTGCGTTGTGACACGAAACCGGGATGATGGAGTTGCCAGCTAAGACCGCACGCGTGTCTAGAGCAAAATCGCGCCGTTTCAAGCTGAAGGAATTTTGTTTTCGTCTACTTGCTTCGATATCCCTTGCAGGGCGTGGTTGAATGGAGTGTGTCATGAACTCGACGGTATCAGAATTTGACGCGAAGACGAGAGCCTCGATTATGTTTTAATGGTGCGTGAAGTCCATGGTCAGAGACCT
>NC_018396.1:2171396-2224954 GCF_000208865.1 Neospora caninum Liverpool | reverse complement strand
GTGCTCAGAGATCATGCGGGATTCCAGGTAAGCTGCAAAGGAGCACGGCGGCTTGGAACGTGACTCGGTTCACGCAGGCAGCGGCGATCCGAAAAAAGCCGTGAACAGGCACGGGACAGATCGGGTCGGGCAAAGCGATCGAGAGACAAGACCGGAGTTGAACCGTCTCAGAACGTCCAGGGTCCTTCCGCCTTGTGTTTGCTCCTTAGAGTTCCACGGAGGCCCGCAGGACAGAGGCCTCGCGCTTTTTCACCTCTAAACTTCAGCAACGCATTTCGCGTGTTTGAGTCGAGGCAGTCTCACGAGCTATCACTCGAGGCCCTACGGCCAGCTGTAGCTGTTCCTAGCGAGGACACAACACTGTCGGTTTAGTGTAAGCGTAGAGCTCATCGGGTAGCAAGATATAAAAGACAGTAGCCAACCTACCGTGGAAGATGGAGTTTCGTTGGGGGGGGGGGGCTGTTGTATGGTCCACTGCCTATCCGAATGCGCCGCCTCCTCCTCACTTTGCAGCCCGTGCTGGTGTCCTAAGAGGAGTATGAGACCAATTTGGGACACGACAGCATTCGGATGCCTCTCCGTCTCGAGATAGCCCCACCGGCGTCAACCAGCGCAAATACAGAGAGAAACCGGCGTAGCTACACACGCATGCATGCCTTAGAGATGTGCCTGTGGCGTTCTATAGGTAGAACAGGCTGACCGTTGACTGGTTCAAGAAATATACGTCTACACGGTAACCCCAGAGAGACTGTAGACGACAGAAGTCAGCACATGCAAATGGATAGACGCGAGAGTTCTGCTTCCCTCCGTCGCCCTCTCTCCCCACGTATATGTACATATACTTGTGTACGTGTAAACGCGTATCCCAGTGCCAGTATGTGAGCATCCGTATGTTTTGTGTTTCCAGTGTCTCGATAAATCAACGGAGAGCCGAGCGTTTCCTTTCAGGAAGCGCTAGTGCCTCGGCCCTGACTGCTCGGAGGGGGACGCGCACGTGTCGACGTTAGCTGATTGTCTCACCTATATCTTCGATTTTCTGTGCCTCCGCCTTGAGTTCCGAGGAGAGCGCTGAAGCAACAAAAAGGGGAAAAGCAGTCGCTTGAGAAGGCGCTCGCCCCGTTCGTCCAGATGCGACAGAGTGGACTGAAGAACAGCTTCCATCCCAGAGGAGTCAAAGCCGGTAAACGCTGAGATTTGTTCGGCAGAATTCTCGTCGCATATGCGCGCAGTTTTGAGGAAACTTACACCGAGCGAGAGCTTCTGCGCCACCCTGTGTGGTGGATCCCTGACAAAAAATCCAGAAAACGACACGGTTTATATGGAAAAAACTGTAATGTGTGCATGCGTTCAGCACAACAGCCTTTTGTCTGAAAAGGAACCTACTTGTGGGGGCGTCAACATTTAAGTTTAAATCGGGTAGTTACATAGACAGAAATACAAACACCCTTACGCAGATACCTATCTTAAACAATATATATATATATATATACGCATATATATATATATATGCCTGAGTCTGTCTGTCTGTGATAACGTTTACGCGTTTATGTACTGCGCGGGATATGTCTCTGCGATTTAGTTCCAGACTGTGGTGTGAATATAAACCCGTCGATCCTTGGCAGACTGCCGTTTCACAGCACCTCGCCTGAAGCGGAGGCGCCGCAAGTGTCTCCGTTTTCGTACCAGGATCGATTGGAGGAGGCGAATCATCTCGAACGTCTCCATCGCTGCCGTGAGTTTTGGCGCTGAATTGAAGATCCACAGAAAAACGAACGAAACGCAGGCACTTTTCGCTTCCGGGTCCCCACCTTCTTCTCGGCCCTTTTGTCGCAGTCAATTCCCAGACTTACATCCCGTTCTCCAGATCACACAGAAGCGGTCAGCAGCCCTATGAATGGTAGTTTACGTGTGCCTTCAAACCCAAAAAGCCGATATCGCGAGAGTCCCTTTCTGCGTGTTTCGGCATTCGTATCCACGACGCTACTCGCTTCCTGATTGGAGCATCTCAGCACAGTTTGGCCCTTCTTTCCCCCTTTGGCTGCCCGCCGTTCTGCGCTCGCCGGGTCGGGCGACTCACGCCTCTCTTGGAGACAGTCCAGCAGCTCCTGACAGAAAGACTGTCCCTTTTTGCAGAACTTGGAGAGCTCCGAGTACATGTAAATGAGCTGGGAAATCCACGGATGTTCCTTCGTGTCAGCATTTTGCAACAACTCGCAGAGACCCCGGGCGTCGTTCTTCTCGTAGAACTCGCCTATCGCTTTTTGCTGCACAAACGCCAGCGATACGGATGAAACACAAGCAAACGGCTAGGCGAGGAACGGCCTCTCGTTCCGTCTCGCAAGGGACAGGCGAGGCGACGTGGGCGAGGCATGCCCGGGTTCGAACCAAAATGGGCTGAGAACGCGTGGGAACAGATTGGTACCTGTCACGCATGAAGAGGCGAGTGGAAATGCACGCAGAACGGCAACGTTCGCGCCTCCCACAAGGCCCACGAAATCTGTGACGATGTGCATTCTGCCTTCGCCTCCGAGGGAAATCCCCACAGATGTACGACAGAGCAAAGGCAGGTGAAAAAGTCGATACACCTGCGATAGTGCCCGGACGTGAGATACACCCGGACACCTGCCTGTGCGATCTCACTTAGCATCCTCTAGTTGTACAGCTTTTTATTCGCGACAACAGCGCTTTAGTCTTTTTCCTTCCGAGACAGCCCCACAAAAACACCTCACGGGCGCGTCTTTATGGCTATGGGAAAAAGTGTGTCGGAGAGTCACACGACCGTTAGGTCCTCTCGATTACACTGGTTTTTAGTTGTCAGACGAGCGCATAAAAGGCCTTGGTTGCGTCTTTTTTCGCGCAACATACGCAAAGGAGACTGGAGCTCCGAAAAGAAACGAAAGATGTATGGACTCCGAATGCATGGCTACAGCGTTGTGATTGTGCGTTCACTGTGGACTCAGGCACACACATGCGCCGAGGAACTTACCGCTCGTGTGATCCCTCCCGTGAATTCGGTGCTCAGCTTTTTGACGGCCTGCGAAGGGAACGAGGCAAGTCGATCACACACCGACAGCGGTGAAAAGGCCGGCGGCGGCGGCGAGGCAAGAAACGAGCAGCGGAACAAAACGCGATAGAGGAGTCAACTGGAGCGAATTCAAAAGGAAAAAAAGGCCGCAGCACTTCAACTCCCCCGCTGGTCGGGCTGTAGAAGCCACACCGGGAAACGCTGGCGGCCCCAAATCACGGAAGGCCTTCGCTTCTCTCGGCGTCAACCGCAGGAGACAAGCAACTGGAGATCGCGCCAAAAAGAGGGGAGGCGGGAGGGAAGAGGCTCTCGAGGCAAAACGGCGAGAACCTGTGAGAAGGTCGAGGCGAAAAAAAGCGATAGAGGCCCTCCGGAGACAGTGGGAGGACAGAAGACAGCAAAAAGGGGGCGAGTCAAAGCTCAAGACGCCACACGTGGCTGGTCGCGAGAGGCAATGGCCACTGGCAAGAGGAGACACAGCAGGAAAGGGGGGACTGCGCTTAAGAGATGAAACACGAGGCGTTGCTGAACAGATCTAACACGTGGCAGACAACGACGTGGAGGGAGAGACGGGAGAAGGAAACGTGTCGCACCTCTTCAGACGTCATATATTCGGATGTCAGTTGATGCACCAGCTCCTGAAAAGGCAAAGCAAACGGCGACAAAAAAAGCTACGACAATGTTGACTGCCATTCCTACAGCTGACCCCTGCCTTGCTCATCCCAGGTTCACCGCGATGGCGGAAGAGCAGGAACACACATCAAAATGTAAAAACCAAGCAAGCACAGCCTGCGTGCATCTTGCGCTGGGTCGAGCAGCCAAGCGGACGCGAGGCCACAGAGTTGAAAGAGACGCTTGGGAAGGAAAACTCTCGGTTTCGCCGAGCGTTGGCGACAGAGGAAGAGACCCATCCAACCTGGGCACCGTCCAGGGACCTATCCCGTCTTTTATACGTGTTTCTCTCTGCAGTCGACCGCCAAGACACAGAGAGAGGAGACAGTCACGCGGGAAAACCTGCAAGCGAATCCGCGCACTACATGCGGAACCCAGAAACGAAGACGCCAGTTCGTATACAGGCACGATGCATTTCCACAGCGCTGTGTAGCTCTCGCACGTGCAGTCAAAAGAGACTAAGGCGCAACGCACGCAGTCGGGCCAAAGACAAACGGACAATTTCTTCCTAGAGCGAGAAAACAGATAACAAAGCCCACAGCCATCTGAGATTCTTTCACAACCCCACAACAATATGAAACGTGCTTCTCTGGAGTGGTCCTCGCTCCTGCACGCATCTGTTTATACATATACATATATATATATATATATATACTTATATATATATATATATATATGTGTGGCTATTTTTATAGTTAGTTACACTGAAGTGTGTATGAAAGTTGTCGGGAAGTCTTTCAACCTACCTGCGAGGAGGCATGACCTTCCAGGCGTTCCTGAGCGCAAACGAAACGAGAAACGAGCAGGCGTCGCAAAAAGAGTCTCAGATGGCGTGCCTCAAGAAACACGGCACACGGGCTCCGTCGGCATGTTCCCAGGGGAACGGAGAGTCGCCGGGCCAGCCGCCAAGCCACTGGGCAATTTGGCAAACCTAAATGAGGACTTGGAATGCGACGTCGAGACACACGCGATGCGGCACACGCGTCCTTGGCCACGTTCGGTGAGGTAGGACAGAACTTCCTCGTGAAAGCAAGCATAGACGTGTGGGTGCACGCGCACAAAGATGCTGCTGAGAATGCAAGTGCGTGATATCCACGTATACGCATCTGATTCTCGACGCTGGGGACGGACAGCTGCCGGCAGAATCTGCCAGAAACGTAGTTTTCTGTCTGTGTGCAGATTCGAAGATTCGAGTGCTTCTACAGCTCGCGAGACGGACGGCTAGTCCTCGCGCACGACCCTGGATGGCCGTTTTTTTTCGACAGATGCTGCGCGGAAACGTCCGCGACACTCGCGGGCAGTCTTCAGCCGGCAGAACCGATCCCACGCCTTGGAAGCTTCACCAGAGAATGCACGAGTCCGAAGCCGTCTTCCGCGAAGACTGACCTGCACGCTGAGGAAGGCTTCCTGGACTGCCTTGTTTGTCATTTCTAGGACTTGGTCGAGGGTGACAGCCGCTTCGTCTTCGTTTTCCCAGAACTCGGGCTTCATGAACTCGCTGACGCTCAGCGACCTTTGGTGGGTGTCCAAATAGTGGGTCACCGCACTCTGGACCAGATGGCCGACAATGTCTTCGGCCTCGGAGCCTCCCTTGTGGAGACTTTGGAAAAACGAGGATCGGTTCTGGAGTGCCCGCTTCAAAAACAGACTCGACGTGCCGTAGCGAACGAGGGGAATGTCTAGACAAAAAAACGCACAGATCCACGAGCAGGTGAGAGAGACTCCCCGCGAGACGGGCGGGGTGCTGCAACACAGTCGAGCGAAAAAGGCGGGGAAAAACCAGGCCGCGGGATAGGGAAGGTCGAACCCTCTCTGGGTATCCGACAAATTTATGCAAACGCAAAACATCGTCCACGCGCGTGCTCTCTCTCTCTCAGTCCCAATCCTGCTTAAGCTGTCTCTGGGCATGCATGTGACCCACAGAAGCACTTACCCATACATGTATATACGTATAAATGTTTAAGAAGGCGTGCATTGCCAGGACTGAATATATGTTCAGGAATCACCACAATTGATAGGCATACTCGCTAGGATGCCGTGTGCACCGCTCCGAGATCGTTCCGGTACATTTTTCTGCAAACGCATCTCCCTCCTGAATGCAACGAGTGAAATGAATTATGCCTTACCGTTCTTGACGCACGCTTTGACGATCGCCTTCTCAGTGGAGTCCGAGGTGTCCAGCTGAATGGTGAAGTCCTTCGGCGCCACGTCCGGAGGTGCGAGTTCCCGCACACTGTGGGAAATCTGAACAGGCACGGCAAATGCACGGGGGGGGGGGGGGAAACGGCCTTCCTTGGTCTCTGCTCTCTCCGCTTTCGTCCTTTTCCTCCAAACCTACACGTGGCCATGTGAGAGGACTCTTCAGCTCTCCGCGCCTTCTCTGCGGCCTCGGCTGAAACTCCACGCGGCGTCCCACGCGCATCGATCTTTTTCCCTCACTTCCACGTTTCGTCCCTCGCATCGAAACTCGCGTCCCGTCGTACCCGGCGGACCTCTTCCGCGTGTTCGTTGTCTCTCTGAGCACTTCTCTGGCGTTTTCTTTCCCTTTCTCCCCTCCCTTCCTTCCCTTCCCTCGGCGGCGCTTGGTTCACGCTCGTCAGTGTTTTGCCTTTTCGCGAGCGCGGGTCGCCAGCCCCCAAACAAGTTACCGATTCACGCGCGAGACACCCTCTCTTGTGTCCCCTGCTGTCGCCGCGTGTCTTTTGAGGTTCGCGTCGCTCCACGAACCTTGCGCAGTTCCGTGAGCTTGGCCTCGGCTTCTCCCTTGGCGTCGCCGTGGAGGGACGGGAGGACTTCTTCCTCCAGCATGCGCAACGCCACATCCAACGGCACCGCGATGAAGGTGTAGTAGAGCATCTGCAGTTGCGCAACCATTCGCCAGGTGCTCAGAAGGGGCAGGAACGCGAGCAAATCTTTCGTCGCGGTCAAGGACGACGTTTGGTGCATCGTCGCCATCACCATGAACAGCATCTGGACGAACTCGAGACCGTTGACGAAAATGATTGGCGCTGGTTTCTCCGCTGCACCACAAAAAAGAGTCGCGCGGACGCCACGGCGTGTGCGCGTGTGTGCAAAGCGGGAACCCCTCCTGACGAGAGGCATCTCTCCGGCAATCGTAGAGGCCTCTGTCGGGCGAGCCAGCGGGTCGGCAGATGGACGGGAGAGTAGAGAAACAGCCAGACTCTGTCGCGGGAGATGACACATGAACGCGGGGCGCAACGGCGAGGCACGAAACCCGCAGAGAGAGAGAGGTAAGAGAGAGGCAAGACGGCGTCGCTCTTGGGCAGGACAGGACGCGTCTCCACACAGGTCCGTGGGAAGAGCGGACAGCAGCTGTTTCGCGCGACGTTTCGAGATGAAAAAGAGCGCAGGGCCTCTCTCTCTCTCGAATATACGGACTGCGGCAGTCGCCTCGAGAAGTCAGAAGAAACGAGACAGGATGGCGGTCGACGAGAGAGAAGGTCACAGCGTTGCCTTTCACACCGCGTTCCATCGTGCGGCAATCGAAGACGCGCACCTTCGGGCTCGCCTCGAGAACGGGGAATCTGCGTCTCACGCAGTTCGCTAAACAGTTTTTGATCCTACCTCTGTAGCTGCGCGACTTGCGGCACACACAGTTCTCGATCGGGATCCGTTGCCCGGACCCGTTCCCCGAGGCAAGTGTTTCCAATTTCAAATGGACTCAGGGGCTTCCCTCTGTGGCAATCCTGTGTCAAACACCCTAACTTCCCTGACCACCTTTGTGCACGCAATATATCCGGCGCTCAACTGGTCCTATTCCCACAATCGTCATCAGCTGGTATCTGCGCTTCGAACACAACAGAACTTGGACCGGTGAACAAGGGCTTTCGTGGAACACCTGTGACCCCGTCACGCCTGTATCTGTACCTTTTCACCGAGTTTTGGCGAGACAGCTGCGGCGTCTCGAGACCGTGTGGACAGTTTTCGAGCCGCAAAACTTACAGGCGTCAAATCCAGTGACTGAGACACACGCGGAGGAGCGTCCCTGGCGTTCGTCGCCCAGAGGAGGCGTCCTTGTGATGAGAACTCGATCCAAGTCTGGGAGTTCTTGCAACTTCCAGCTCCCGGTCAGCGCCATCAGCCGCCTCATGAGAGACGCACCAAACTGCATAGAGCACCCACGCAGCCCACGGCGGAACACGAGCTCGGCAAACAAGCGCCAGTGGCTCGGCTGATGAGGCCCAGCAGGAAGGACACAACCACGGCCGCGTCAAACGCGCCAAAAACACGGATGCGAAGAGCGAGCAGCAGTGCCGGAGCAAGAGGAAGAAGAAAGGAACGAAGGAGAGAGCCACACAGGTGGGGGAGCTGACGCAGAGAAGACCGGCGGAAAGGCGCAGACAGGGTACTGGAGAGAAGACTCTTCACGCTAGTGGGGGCGCGAGCGCTTGGGTAACCGACATCTCAATCTGGACGTGAATTCGCGCGACGGATGATTTCGAGTGGCGAGACACGGCCAGCCGGGAGTGAAAACTGGGCAACCGCCGCGGCCGGGAAACGCGTCAAGGGGGGGAAAAAGAGGTGTGCACTAAGCGCTCGATGGCGTTTGAAAAGGAATCGAGGGGGGACGAAGCGCAGTCAGCGACCGGAAAGACTAACCACACGGACGACGTCGCTTGGACCCTGAGTAACGTGGATTCCCTCGGCCACAGCCAAGCCGGTGACGAGCGCTTTTTCTCCTCCAGGCGGGAGAATCTCGCTCGCGGGCTTCCCCGATTCCTCAACGACTGCGTCGACCAATTCTTTCTGGACAGAGACAACAACACCGGCGGAAAGACACATAGGGCGCCAAAGCAAGAGACGGACGCTGGGACTGCGGCACTTCTCCGGCAGGTTCTGCATCCTTTGCTAACCCCGAAGACAAGCAAACCGAACGTCGAAGCGCAAATCCCTCTCTCTGCCTGTTTCTGCGGGGCAATGAGACGAGAAAAAACGGCAAGTGAGTGCAACGCGAAAGCCGTCGGGGAGGGTTGCGTCCGGAGGGTGGGAAAGGAATGCTGTGAGCATTTTGGAGAGACAGTCTCCGTTACAAGGAGACCGGACGTGCACGTCTCTCCGCTGGGCGAATCTCTCGGAGAGTCAGCGAACGCTTTGCACATTGCTGCCCAGAGCGGCACCACCGGAAGGTCGTCTATCGCGCGGCGACATGTGGCAAGAGCAAAAACGAAGCGAGAGGCGCTGCGACACTTTGGTTCACAGTGGGACGGCCCAGAGACAGGGGAAGGCGCTGTCCAAGCACGTGTGTCCCGACTCCATGCAGTCCCTGAACCCCTGAACGTGGACTGGCCGCAGCGCGGACCCTGTGGGGCGGGTTTATGCGCGAGCAAGAAACGACGCTCTGTGGGTGGTCTGTGTGAATCAGCCTTACGCCGAGCTCTGACGCTTTGACTGCCTCCGCGCTCTGTTTGAGTTTGCGTTGCGCTCGACGCGCTCGAACGCCCGCTCCACCTGAGGATTGCGGAGTCGCGGCTGCGAATATCGGCCGACCCCGGTCCGCCACCCAGAGGACGGCGAGAAGAAGCAAGAGGAGAAATCCCCTCAAAGGCAACGTAAATCCCCCCATCTTGCGCGATCCAACTTCATTCTACTCGCGGGACGGCCCTCTCGTGGGGCACCGCGTCTACCGCAAGATTAGCATGAAGCAGCAGCAACACTCCCTGTGCGGCGTGCCGCGTGCGAGGTTTCCCTTAAAACATTCGTGAAATCCGGAGGCAAGTAGCAGTGGCCCAAAGTTGTGTCGCAAAAGAAAGAAAAAAAGGGCGGGCCGGAGAAAACGTTAAGAAAGAAACGGACAGAGTGCGCTCGGACGACACGGAGGAGCACGGCAGGTTTGAGTCAACATTGTCGGTGCTTGTGTCTTGTCGCTCGAGCAGAAAGACTGTGAAGCAGCAAAAGCCCTTTCGTAGTCGAAAAGCGAGCGACTAAAAAACTGGCGCGTGTCTCACACAGCCTTGGAAGAAAAAAACGGAATTTCTGAGACTTTGACGGCAGCCGAACCTTCTCACTAGCCGGTCGCGCGCGGCAGCCAACGTAAAGACACGCGTTTAGCTGTCCGAAAGGGACTCTGTGTGGGTTCGCCGCGAAGCCTTGATTTCGATCTTCCCTCTGAATGGCGAAGGTCCGAGACGGAACAGCTTTTTCGCTCTTTTCTTTCGGGAAAAGCGAAGCGGCGCGCGCGTCGCTCCAAAGTCGAGGATCCGAAAATTCTCGTGTCTTTTCCGCTCCAGGCTGGCCTTCAACTGCTCACCTCCGCGACCGATCTGCAGGCGTGGCCAAGCGCGTGCGCGCTGGCGAGTCGCGCCCCGCTCGCGCTCGCGGACGAGGGCCGGCTTCGCATGGAGAGGATACTACCCTTCAGCGTCCCGCCAGGTTCTCCCTGGAAAGCCGCTTTTCTCCTCTTTTACCCGCAGGCAAGCGGCGAGAACCGCCTTCAGACGACCGGCGCTTTCCTGTACCGTCACACGGGAGCCCGCGGGGGTTGTCGAAAAACCCCCCCGGCCTTGAACATCGCGGCCGACAGCCCCGCTTAACGCCCCTCTGGCTAGAGTTTACCAGCGTGAGCGCCGATACCACGCAACAGAGAGGGAAAGAATCGAGGAGGGCGCGCCTCTGCTGACCGCAGCCGCGTTTTTTGGGCCATCTGCTCGGTTCTTCCCAGGATCTCAGTCCTCGTAGCTGCTTCCAGTGTGCCGCCCTCGATTTACGCCCAGTGTGTCGGCCCCCTGGGTTCACGGAGAGAGCCTCTCGCGCGGTTTCCCTTACCTCTCGACTAGCCTTTTTGGCGAATCGTACATCCGCGGGGTCGTGCATGCTCGTATGCGGCTCTGGCCCAAGGCTCGCCGAGAGAGTCCGTGCCTCTCTTTGTCACTGAAAAACGTTCTCACGTTTCGAGCACGGACCACGCGTGTGTCACGTCCGGGACGATCCTTGCAGTGTCCCCTCTCTTTGCCGTTTGCCTTCTCCCGCTCTCCTTCCGGCTCTTGCCGAGGCGTCGTTGCATGCAGTCTGGGCCAGCAGCGTGGCCTAGAAGCAGAGAGTCTCCTTTCGGGTCCTCTCGACTCCTAGGCGGTTTTCCCGTCATTTCCGATCCTCTCGATCTTTCCGCAACCTTGCGCGCCACAGCGGGCGGCCTCTCAGGGACAGTCGCGTCGAGATCGCTCGCCGGCTCGATTTTCCTTTGCACCGCAGTGCTTTTTCAGCTCCATTCCGAGCCCGAGTCCGCTCCAGGGCGGTCCACGTGAACTCCGGTCATTTCCCCAGTCCCGTTCATCCCCGGTTCCCAGGCGCCACCCCCCCCCCCGTACCCCTCTTCTCTCAAAACGCCTCTTTTCAACCCCGTCCACGAGAGCCCCTCCTGTAACTCCACGGAAGCGACAGAGTCGCCTACACGCCATGGCGTGCTGGACGCGTCACGCCCTCTGCTCCTTCGTTTTCCTGACTTTTCTTTGCACTCCGACCGGCTCGTCCGAATCGCCTGCGCGGGTGAGGTCGCGTATAGCAGCCCGGCAAATGCGGCAAACCTCGATTCCCGCCGCCAGCGCGCGCGCCAACCCGTGAACACCGACCCAGAAACCTCCGCCGTTCCTGGCGCGACGTCCGTAGAACGCCTCTCTTCGCTTCCGGCTACATCTCGTTACTTTTCGGCACATGCATACACAGCTGTCAGCATTGGTCCGTGACCGCCGAGGAAGGAGGATACCGCTCCGTTCTCGCCGATCCAGGACTTGAATTCGGCGCGGCGGCGGGAGTTTCCCTCCGCTGAACGTGTCCGCCCCTTCCTTTGGCAGGGCTGTGTTTTGCTGCCGCCTTTGCGGTTCACAGTGTTACCTTGAGAATACCGAAAACGACGCACCGCTATGTCGAAGCCACAAGTCTCCACGCGCGTTGCACGTGCCTGCGTTCCATCCACCGCTCTGTGGCCGTTTCACGACTTTGTTTCCGTTGTCGGCTGTGTTGTACGAGTCCGTTGCGCTGTATAGACACCGCGCGATGCCCTCAAGTCTCTTCCTGCCAAAAACACGGCTTGGGAACGTGACATGGAGAGGCGCCTAACGGGACACATCTCTCGCGCCGGGCGTTTCGCTCTCCCGGAGATTCTTCTTCCCGTCTCGTGTCCAAAAGCTCTTTGAATTCTCTCCTGTCCCTCACTTCCCTGATGCACTGCACATGCGTGCTTCGGTTCAAGGAGGCGCCGTTTGCTCCTCCGCCAGCACGACTGAAAACGCCCCTCGTTTTGAGTTGCGCGCGCCGTCGCGCCTGCATTCTGCATTTCTCGCCAAGAACGCGTTAACAAAAAGGATCAACTGTGTTTCGCTCCCCCTCTTTTGTGCTTGCTTGTCTTGCGCCGCCTCCGCCTGACCAGGACCACGTCACGCCTCCTTTTCCTACAGCGCAGGCTCCCGCCTCGTCGCCCTCGGAGCCGCAAACCTCCACGCAGCCAGTCCCGGGCGAGACCGACACTGCAGGCGACGCGTCTGCCGTAGACACCTCCTCTCCGGCACGGCCGGTTTCTTCGTCGACGACGCTCCTTTCGGAAGACGAAAAAGGTGAGGAGAGAAATGCTGCGAGGCGGATGTTGCATGATGCACCGTCTACCACAAACGGCCTTTCGTCTGCGACCTCCGGGTCTCAAAAAAGACGGGACGGCTTCACCCTGTCTCTCTGCGTCCGTGCCAGGGAAAGGACCACATCTTTTTCGGGGCAGTTCCTTTTCTCTGACGCAGGGAGCGGCGCCACGCTGCAAATGGGAAACGGGGAAGGGGGGGGTGGGGGTGGGGCGGTGGGGTAATCTCCTTTCTTCTCTTTCACGTCTTCACGGTAACGATCAGTGGCGAGAGTTGGTTGTTTTTCCGCGTGGGGACTGTGCGGCCAGCACCGCTGCCTCCCTTCCCTCGGCATGATTCTCGATCTCCCTTCCCTCCCTGCTCTCTCGCTCGCTGTGACGCCTCTCTGCGTCGCCCTCCACTTTTTCTGTTCCTGTGTCGCCGTCCCACTCCAACGCACTCGTCGTCTCTCCTCCTCGCCTTCTCTTCGTTTCTGCACGCCTCGCGTTGCACCCTCCGTCTGGCTCTCTGCTTGACTCTCTGATCCAGGCGCTGTGTCGGCGGTGCCGGTCCTGTTCGCCGCCTCTCCGGGCCATCCGCTGGGTGCGTCCGCTGTGCTGCATGCGCCCAACGGAGCCGTTACACAGAAACGTGCGAATCTCCAGTTTTCCTGGCGGTCCGCTCAGTCCACTCCGCCTTTCTCCGCGTTCTTCGCGGCTCGCCGCCCCTCGGCATCTCCGTTGCGCGGCGGCTCCTCTGCCTCCTCTTCCAGCGCGTCGGTGTCGGGTAAGAGGAATCGCTGCGTCTTTGTCGGCACCCACTCGCTGTCTCCCTTCGCAAAAGGTCTATCGCTGAAAGTCGTCGGACCCACGCGCCTGTGCACATCTACAGGCCTGCCGAGCTCTCCCCCTCCCGTCTCTCGCGCGGTTGCCCTCCCACGCGTTTAACAGCGCTGGCGCGTTGCCTCGCGAACCTCTTTCACGTCTTCTGACGCGTCGTAGTGCGGGACGCGCGTGAGTAGCCGACCACTCAGAAAGGGGCCGAAAGAGCCTCTGATACGAGTTGCGTCTGTGTGCAGACACGCTTCCTTTTCGTGCCGCCACGGGGAAAATGCGCATATCGCTTCCTGGCTGTCTTCACCCGTTTTTGCCCCTGGGGACTGGGAGTCTTGAGCGCCGCCTCACCGCCGTGTCTCGTCACAACATCCTCGCTTGAGAACGGGAACCAGCGCACCCCTGGTATCCTCCATTGAGGCATGTATCTCTCTGAGACGTAGTATATTGGATACACATGTAGAGTCTGGCCTTTCGGACCTCCAGGAGTGCTTCCGTTCTACTCTTGCCGCGTCTCGGCGGAGTCTGCCATTTTGTGTGATGATGTCTGCCTGCCGCGCGGTCTTTGGGGGCTTTCTAGGTTTCTAGAGACGGTTTTTTTTATGGAAGCGGCTGCAGCCGTGCGGTGTGGATTCCGCGATGACGTCGCCTGCCGGTTGCCGTGAAACAGTTTGTTCCCTCTCTGGATTTCCCTCTTCTCTTATCTCAGGGGATGCCGAAGCCTTGGCAGAGAATCTGGAGCGAGTCGTGGAGCAGCAGGCGCGGGAAAATGCGGAGTTTGCGGGGGTGGCTGACTCCATTTCTCTCCTCAGCGGCAATGACGGGACATGTAGGACAGCGAGAAAGGGAACGAAAATCTTGTGCACCCACTGGCACATATGTTAGCTCCGCCCCCCCACAGGAATAGAGAGAAACACAGGTCGGAAGAAGGGTATTGGCAGGGAGAGACACATATCCAGATAGAGAGATACACAGACAGAACCGACTGTATGCGCGCCTGAGGAGAGGCACGAAGAGCAACCACAGGGGGAGAGGGGAAGATAGTGAAAGCGAAAACTTAAGAATTTGATGAGGAGGAACACCTGTCACACGAGAAGGTGATGATTTTTGTGCGTCGTAGTCCTCTTCCACCCTTTGTTTTCTCTGCTGTTCTCTTTGCCCACTCGCTTCCCCGTCTCCCCTCGCTTTCGATCCGTCCGTCCTTTATGCCCGGTTGGCTCGTTTGCCTCTCCATTCTTCTTTCCCTTCATTGTCGTTCGCTTCTCTTCTTCCCCTCTTCTTCTCTCTTCCTTGTTCTCTTCTTTTCTCCTCCTTCTTCTCTTCTTCTCTCTTCCTTCTTTTCTTCTTTTCTCCTTCTTCTCTTCTTCTCTCTTCCTTCTTCGCGTCTTTTCTCCTTCTTCTCTTCTTCTCTCTTCCTTGTTCTCTTCTTTTCTCCTCCTTCTTCTCTTCTTCTCTCTTCCTTCTTTTCTTCTTTTCTCCTTCTTCTCTTCTTCTCTCTTCCTTCTTCGCGTCTTTTCTCCTTCTTCTCTTCTTCTCTCTTCCTTCTTTTCTTCTTTTCTCCTTCTTCTCTTCTTCTCTCTTCCTTCTTCGCGTCTTTTCTCCTTCTTCTCTTCTTCTCTCTTCCTTCTTTTCTTCTTTTCTCCCTCATCTCTTCTTCTCTCTTCCTTCTTTTCTTCTTTTCTCCCTCATCTCTTCTTCTCTCTTCCTTCTTCTCTTCGTCTCCCTTCTTCTATATCTTCCTTTTCTCTCTCTTCTCTTCCCGGCTTTTTTAGACGGGTGCCTGGAGTTTACATCGACTTGGTCTCGCTGCTCAGCGGCGTGCGGTGAGGGGAGCCGCTATCGAATCGTGCAGGAGAGCCGCGCGGGTGGCTGTTCGACGTTATTCTCTGCGCACGGCTGCTTCAGCGTCTCAGGCTGTTCCAGTAAGTCTCCACAGCGAGAAAAGACTCCACAGGCGTAGCTGTCTCCACCAAATGGATGTTGATGGTGTGATCGCCTTTTCTAGGGCCTCGCGTGCTGTGGCGTAGCAACGCCAAACGCAACGGCGAGTCCTTCACGCTCTCACGTAAACACATCTGTGCCGAGCCTCCTCATACCGTTTCCGGCACGACATATTCAAGGCTTCTCTCCACCACATATGAGGGGCACCAGATGCATGGATAGAGGTGCATGCAGAAATATGCATATACCTGTGCATGTACATGTGTATATATTTATATATGTATATTTCTGTATGTAACCAGTGTCTATGCATGTGTGTATTTGTGGACATGGTGAAAGGAGAGGAAGCGACAGAACAGAGACAACGAAAATTCCATTCTCCGTGCGCAGAAATGAAGCGCAACTCATTCCTGAGACCGCGCGCAGGCATGCACGCCCGTCGACACTACGGCTTCTCGGCTCCTTGTCTTGCGTTCGTTTTCGTCCTCTTGCCAACGCTTGATAACGTAGCCCTCGGGCGGCCTCCAGCGCGACAACAAAACAGGATGCCAAAAACACATGCAAACAGACAAAGCTGCGTATTTCTCTCTCGTCTGTGGTCACACACAGACGTTTACACGTACATGCACAAAGCGAGAGGGAGAAAGAAATATATTTCGTTATATATATATATATATATATGTATATATATGTATATATATATGCATATATCCATGTAGAAGTATATGTATATATATATATATGTATATGAGTGTGTTTCTTCCGAGTGCCGGTTGCTTGTTGTGTGTGCCACGTTTTTATGTTTTTCGCGTTTCAAGCTACTGGTGCCGAGGCGTGTGTTCTGTGCGCCTGCAGCCCCGGCAGAGAAGTGGGAGGTCTTCGGCGTGCAGAAACCGCCGGATTTGCCAGAGAGCATTTTCCTCGAACTGGCCAGCAAACTGCCCCACGAAGACGAGTGGAAAGCAGGTGCGTGTGGAGGCTTCAACCTGACGGCGGCGCCCAGACGCCGTCTGAAGGAGGCGGCTGGCTGAGACGCGCGTCGAAAAAAGCGTTGGAAACCGTGACAAGTCACGCCTTTCGAATTCTGAACAGATGCTCTGAATCAGTAGCCCAGACCCTAACCCGTTTCGGGTGACAAGACCGAGCGTGTAGGGAGAGAGGTATGCGGGGAGAGACGAAGAAACTGGACACGCATGCAAAAGCCGGCAGGGAGTCCGAAGAAGGCCCGGGCGACGGCTGCACCAGCGTGTGGAGCTTCTTGCTTCTCGGGAGCTTCGCGTGGAAGCCTTTCGGTCGCGTCACTTTTTTCGTCGCCCCTCGATTGCCTGTTTCCTGCAGACGAGCAGCCCGACGGGTCCACGTATTTCCTCCTCGAAACGGAGCCTTCGCGTCGGCATTTCAAGGGCCGAATTCTCTCCGACACAGAATGTGGGCTGGCACTTCGCACCTACTTCTACAGTGGCCGAAGACGGCACGGGTCGGAGCCCATCTTCGTCAATGAGTTTGTCTCCACCGGCGCGTACATCCCGTGTCCTGGAGGTGAGGGCTGTTTCACAGACGCGTGCTGCCTTTGACCGCCTTTCCTGTCCGTTCATGTCTCTCTGTTGCGTAGAAATCGGGCGTACGCGCGGTGTGCGTGGAGTCGCCGGAAGACGTGCACAAATCGGTTTCTTCTCTTGCAGTGACATCGGGCCGCCGCTCCTCCAGAGAGCGTGGTTTCTACTTGGGGGGGGAGATAAGCGCTCCAACTCTCCACGGCGAAACGCGTGTGCGCTGCTTTTTTTTTTGTTTTCTGCGTCGCGCCAGAGGAGGAACTTGTGCGCCGAAAGTCGGGTCCTTTTTCTCACCTGGCTCCAGGCCGGCCTGTGCCCGTAGCGCCAGCGCCGAGCACCGGAGGCAGGAAAGCAGTTCTCCCGGAGCAACCAAAGATACTCGCCCTTTCTGCTCAAGACGACGAGAGGTTCCGCTCCTTCCGCCAACTCGTTCTGGACTCATTTCCGGAGTTCTGGGCCTTGGCAGAGCAACTGAAACCTACCTCCTTCCGCACGACGCACCTAGGTACCGTGGAGACTCTTCTGTGTCTCTCGACAACCTCTAGGTGCACATATCTCTCACTTCACGTATGCAAATACACCTACATGTATACCGGCGTATGTGCATATGTGTATGCATGTGAATATCTATAGGCTCCGGCCGAGCACACATTAGTAGACAACGATAAGCAGATGTGCATGTGCCTTCTCGCGGAGTCTCCATTCACTGATGTTTGTAGAGACAGAAATCGTCTTCTGGCGGTTTGCGCGTGAGAGCAAGTCCAGTCAGTTGCGCATCTACACCTGCACACATCTAAATACATATGTATATATATGAATATAAACGTATGTATATATATATATATATATGAGTATAGATACATATATATCTATATGGTGTTTGATTCGTAGGCATTTACTGGTGTACCGTCTGGCGTCTTTGGGTTTCGAAGAAGGAAGCGCATGGCCTGCTGTCTGTCTCGCTTCGAAGCGGTTCGAGCCATGTATCTGTGCATGCATGCGTGCAGTTCATAGTTGCATGTACAACGTATATCGGCGCACTTAAGTAGACACAACTGCATGGAGTCGCGAAGCGGTAGAGTGCGCTCGTTTTTTCCCGGCAGCACATCCGTGGATGGTGGATAGATTGGGTCTGCTTCTTTTCAGCGAGGTGCCCAAACCTCGTCTCGACGACAACGGAATGTTCGACAAAGTGTGGGCGTGGCCAGGCGCTGTTCTTCCGCGTGCACCCTGACGGCAGGGAGTGCAGAGTTGTGCCGGTCCTTTCTGTCTGCGACGCGATTTCCGGGTGTCCAGGTGAGAAGAGGCAAACAGACTTCTCGCTTTGTCGTTACGTCTTAACTCGTGTGTCGGCGCCTTTCGATTCCGTGCGAATACCCGGCGTGCGCGCACAGCTAGCTCGTGTAGATCGTGCGCGGAGCCTTACTGCGGTGAAGAAGCGCACCGTGTTGAAAGTGTTCAGGGACGTACCCCTCACAGATGGCCGATTTTTGTCAGGGGACCGTCAGTATGACGTTCTGTCGCCAGAGGAGCGCCCTGGAACCGTAGGCCTATATCGATGGGTTGAGCTCGACATGCGTTCTGGACCCGTGGATACCTCCGTTAGCCGTCCGTGCGTCTCTCTGTCGCTGGGTCCAAGGTCCCGTCTGAGCGCAGAATCTCGTGCAACTCCCCGTTTTCATTTTCGAAGCGTTTTTTCCCTGGCCTCGGCTCTCTTACTCTTTTCGTTCGCGTCCTTCCCACTCTCGTCCTTCGTAACCCTTTTCCCCCTCTGTTCCGTTTTCTTCTGTTTCGTTGCGCCGCTTCTTCTCGACCACGTCTCGTGTTCTTTCCTGCGCAGCCTTCGTTCTTCTAGCTCGCCTATCTCTCTCCCGTCTTTGCCTCTTTTCTTCAGACACTGCCAGCAAGTGGCAAGCGCTCCACGTGTCGCGACCGGACTACATTCCTCCGGCGATCTTCGACGAGCTCGGCGCGCAGCTTCCAGATGAGACGACGTGGCGAGAAGGTTCGAACCTTCTCGCGGTTGTGTCCAGGTTTTTTCTCGGGGCCGGCATTCCGCTGTCTCTGCGGCTTTCTTCTCGTGGAGAAGACGCCTCATCCCTTTGACGTGTATCCTTCCCCTTTCTCGGAACACAGTTCAGATTATTCGGGGAGCTCGAATCCACCGAGTACATGGCGTCTCTGTGCATTCGCTACATTCAATGTGATGCCCATGCAGGGGGTCTAGCTAGGGTCGGTCTTTGTTGCCTCGCTGCCTCGCTTTACATCGAATATCTTCTCCTGTCGGCGCGTAGTGTGCCTCCTTTCTGTGGGCGGCGCGAATAACTAATTTCTAGAACCCGAGTTGTCGAGTCCTCACACCACTGCGACAAAGGCAGCTGTCGCATGCAACGTCGTATGTTCCGATCCTACTCTCTAGATGGTGAACGCTGGCGAATGCACAAGATAAGATTCCCTGAATCGACGTCTTCTCCGATGTTTGCCGCCGGTGTCTCCTCACGACCCCGTCTCGCCTCCTCTCCCGCGCGTGTCTCCTTCGGCCCTTGCCTCTCGCCCCTTCAGCTCGAATCTCTGCTAATAAACCTAGATCAATAAGGGATAACATAAATACTAACAAACCACCGGTTCTGGATGGTTTTTTCCGTGAGAGAAACAACGAGTGGATGCGTTTTCTCTGCAGTTGACACCGAGGCTGGCCACTGCCCGATCTTCGGCACGGGTCACACTCGGCGCTTTCAACGAGAAGGCGGAGAGATCCTCGACGATCAGACTCCCGGGGCGGCACTACGCGCCTACTTTGTTCGCGAAGTTCGCGAGGCCTCGCCTGGAGACTTCCAATGCGTCTCCTTCCTGGGTTTAACCGATGACGACATCCTGGCTCCCAGTACGTCGAAAACATACGAGAGCCTGGGAGACTCTGCATGCACACGCACTCGCCGGCATCCGGAGACGCTGCGCGGTCACCTCCAGAGCTCATGACGCACGTGTCCTGGTCGTGCTCAAGGCGACGCCGTGCCACGAGAGAACAAAGGATTCTCGGTGTCCCTCCTCGGGAACCTCGATGCAACTGCCGCTCTCAGTCGGGGAGACGGATCCTGTTCGTGGAGGGAAAGGGCTCGAAAAAGAAAGGATTGGGCAGTGAGGTCTCCTGGGAACCAGTACCGATACATGTACACGTAGTGAGCATATAGATGCATTACAGAGACTGATAGATGTATTCCAGAGACAGATAGGTAGATATTGATAGATATAGATAGCTATAGATATAGGTAGATAGATATAGTTGGCGTAACATGTAAGGCCTAATGGAAGGGTATTGTAAAAAAGGGGTGCCCTCTGTCTCGTTTTTTTTGTTTCCATTTCCTGTTGCAGTTGATGAGGCGTCGGTTGATTTAGGTAAGGCGACTCTCGAATTTACGCCAGATAGGCACGCCGGTGGATGCAACGAAATATACAGATGTATGAGGATAGATGTTTTGGAGATCTTCTTTCTCTCCCTTGGCTGCGCTCTTCTGGCTCCGAAGGAAAGGCGCATCCTCAGTATCAATGAATATAAGCAAATCGGGTGCACGACGGGGGTTGGGGCCTAAATACGACGATGTTTCTGCGTCTGCATGTGCATCCAGTATCTGTACACGAATTGTTTTGTAGCGTTTTTTGTTGCAGTGAACTTTTTTCTGTTTGTTTCTCTTCAGTCCTTTTAGAGAGTCATAACTCTCTTCGTCGGCAGTACGGTGTCCACCCTCTTACGTTCGATCCGAATCTGAAGAAGTTCGCGGAGTTCTGGGCCTGGAAACTCGAAGAAGAAGGCTGCTGGATTAAACACTCGGATCGCGACACGCGAGTTGCCTACGTGAGACGCGCATGCATGCAGAGTGCATGCACGACCACGCCCTTCGTCGCGAGTGCCTTTGTGCATTTGAATGCACGAAACCGGAAAACTGGTCAACGTTAGTTCTTCAGAAGTAGCTAGGCATGCGTTCGCCACTTTCAAGCGCTTGCCTTACAGATGACGACACTCTTGTTCACAGAACAAAATGCAGGGAAAGTGCAGTTTCGGGGTAAACACACAGGCGCAAGACGTGGAAGCCTTGCAAGTGTTTTGCGAAGGTGTTCGTACGCAGTTGTCGAAGTGTGGGGAGGCAGGAGATGTCGGCGGTCAATCTTGGTTGTCTGCTTCTTTCGCCTGCTCGGCAAACTGTGCTTCGGCGCCCGGCCCTGTATTTTGACTCGGTTCTAACTCGGCTTTACGGAAGGCCCTCCAAATCAAGGCGCGCAAATGCCCCGGGAGGTTTTGGGAACTGCGCAAGAACTCGCGTTCGTTCTCTCAAGCATCGCTTTCCAAAGCCTTTGGTGGCAAACCTGAAATTCGCATGTCGATTGACAGCGAGGCCGCGAGAGGCTCTGACTCAAGGAGAGGTGTTCTCGATCCTGCGGTCCAACCCCAAGCGGCAGTTTACCCGCGTTCGTGCATGTCGCCCACAAACGCTATCCCGGCAACGTGCCTATTTCCTTCTAGACGTGTTATGATTGCCGCGTTTTGCCTCGCTCCTCTCCTTCTCGTTTATCCTCTTCAGATGACCGACGCGCAGTTCAGAACCACGGGCGAGAACCTCTCTATCGCGTGCACGCTGGGCACGTCGTCCTGGGCTGACGTGCCGGCCGTGTGGTTCGAGGAGGTTCACTGTTACAAGTGAGAAACGAAGAGAGAGAAAAGAGGAAAGCGTCGCAATGCGAGAGCCTGTTTGAGGTCTGTGTCCTCTGAGGGTTCCTACGAAGGCAATACATCTGTTGTCTTTCTTGTCCCGCTAGGATGGCCTCTCGGGTCCTCGTCAACCAGGATATCGATGCCTCTCTTCTGTGGTCTGCTGGCAGCCATCCCCTATCCTTTTCCTGTGCCCGCTTGCCGATACAACTGCCTCTACACCTCTGTGCGAGACTATTCCTCTGCGCATCTCGACATTATAAAAAAACCGCCCGCCTGCTCGGTGCGCCTCCGTGCCTTTTCCGGTCGCATTGCCTGCGCATTCCCTCCGGTCTCCTGAGTATTCTCCTCTGCAGTCATTTCCAGGCAACCGTGCAAGGGTAGTACCGCCCCAACCGGTCACCTGGTTTCTCGGTTTCCCTCTCGTCATGCGTCCCCTCTCTGTAAATATCTATCTATAGAGAGATAGACAGATAGATAGATAGATATTTCAGTGGAAGTGTCGATTCACGGTGTTTGGTGAGTTTGTTTCTCGCTCTGTGTTCAGATACGGAAAAGGGGGGAACCCGTGTGTCGCCCTGCCGCTACCGAAATGCAACCCTGAAAAGCACGCCGAAGGCATCATGGTTGGTCACTTCACGCAGTTGATGAGTGATCGGTCTTCCTTTGGCGCATGCGCAGTTCGTTACTGCCGCCAGCCGTGCCAGTTGGGCGCCAAGACGGGGCAGAAAGTTCTCACAGTTTGCAACTACGCCGAAGGTGAGCACGCGAAAAGTCGGTTTCCGGTCTTCCTCGAGAACCGTTTTCCTCTCCAGAGGCGCAGACTTCCCTTGGGAACGGAAGAAAGGAACGACAGGAATGGGCGCGCTTTTCTGGCGTCTCCACCGTCCGATGCCTCGTTTTTCTTCGTTCTCTACGGTTGGATGTTTCAGGCGGGAATGTCGAGGGCACCTATCCCTTCAGCCGCCGTGTAGCGGAGCAGCTGAGTGCGATTCACCCTGAGATCTTCGAGGCGGCCGAGGACGAAGCAAGTCAGCAGGCGTGTCGCAATACACAGAAGCTCTGGACAGAAAAGAACCCGTCCAAGAAATTTTGAGAATGGGGACCACGCCCGCAGAAGCGGTTAAACTATAAAGAAGAGTCGAGCATTATCCATACATGCCAGGCGTAAAAAGCGTTCATCCAGTTGCTAAACAGGTGTCAGGCCAACACGAATCCGATCCGTGTATTCCGTACAGACTAACTTCAGGACAGAGACTACAACAAAGCGAATATCATGATATTCGCGCAGCTTGTAGACAAATGCTGGTACAAGCAGTGCAGGGGAAAGGTGCCGAGCGTCGCCTACGGAGACCGGCCTCATGCGATTTGCTTGGCAAGAAAGCAACGATAACGACTCGGGAGTAGCATGACATGCCTGCAACAAAAGTCGTTTTCCGAAGAACTAACGCGATCTCCTATTTCCTAGTGCCATTGGTGAACTCTTTTGGTCTGATCCTAAGTACGCAGTGAGCTAGCTAGATACAAGGGACCTGACAAGCATTACTAGATTTATATAAACGACAAAGACATCACGATTATAGATCAACTCTGAGGCAAGACTTTGCATACGTTTTTCGGAAACAACGGACGCGTGGGTGCGGCTTTGACGCCTTCCGAAGGCCACTCGAGTGACCCAGTGCGCGCGACAGCTACACGTGAATACGGAACAAAGTACACTCTTGGGGGCCCAACGGGAAGGGAGAAAGTGCGCTGTGACAGTCCGTTTCTTGTGTCGGTACGAAGTGGACGAAGAGGGCTTCCGATCATCCGCGAACACGGCCCACGGGTTTGCAAAACCTTGCAGCTTTTTCGTTGTGCATGTGCGTACATTTCTCCTGTCCGGGGTTGTGTACATGGTCCTGCATCCGCACCTTGTACCACCGAGCGTACGCCAGTAGTCGTACGTTGGTGGCGTGGGGACAGTCTACCGGAGCGATCGCACATCGTATACACCTTCCCGCCCATCCACCGGCGAAGCACAGCGTCGCGCGTCTCCGGTGCAAAGGCCCTATCCTCACAGGTCTCAGTGTCAGAGTGTGTGGGCGCGACACTGCTCGCTCTTTTAAGGCGCGCCTGGCAGCAAACAGGAACGTCTGAACCCTTCAAGACGCTCGCTACTCGCCTCTGTTTCATGGGCTGGGTCCAGAACAAAGCTGAAGCATTCCGTGCTGCGAAACCATCTGGGGTCGCCAGGCTCACTGAAGCGTCGGAAACGAGAGCGCTATTCCGGGAAAGGGACCCTCCCTGTTTTAGACGGCCCTCGGAGAGATCTTCTTTGATGCCGCACCCTCACACGCTTCAGGCAGCAGAGACGAAAAACAAAGTAATATGGCGTCCACCGAGTTCGCGCCGGTCGTTTCGTTGCGCGTTTAGGATGCGGCAATCGTCGGGATGCCGACTCGTGTGTCCTGACTGGATTCTGTCCCCTTACTACGGACGACCGCGTGTCCTGACTGGATTCTGTCCCCTTACTACGGACGACCGCGTGTCCTGGCGCACTGAAAGGTCTGTGCGCACGCCGGAATCGCCAGGCACATGCGTGTACGTAGTGCTTTGGAGGAATTGCGACACAACGGCCTGCACACGCACCGGCAGGGCGTTGTGTCTCCAGAGACCGGGGTGGCGTCGCTAAAGCGAGCGTACTCGCCACGAGGGTCTCCTGCCGAATGCGTCGCGTTGCAGCTTGTTGGAGCCATTTCCCGTTTTGTCCTGGGAGATATCACCCGAGGTTGTCGCAGCCAATCGTACGTGGAAAAAGCCTCCGAGGACCGGAAACGCAACAAGAGGGGTCGAGTGTGTCGTTTCTCTTCGATTCGCGTCCGGTCGTCGCGTCTGTCGCTAAGTGAATAGACATTCGGTGTGTATGCTCTTTCTCATTCTTTGAGAAACAAAGGTCATCGGGGAAAATGGAAGACGCTTCCGAACGCGAGCTGCCTGGCTTTTTCTTGCTGCGCACACACGTCTCCACCTGGCGCTTCCGGGCGAGAGACTAGACGTTAAGCATCTCCAGACACCTGTCGCATTGCCTTCTGCACACCACAACGAAGCCGGCCTGGTGCCGTCGTCGCACTTTCCTGTTGCGAGAGATGCCAGTCGTTCCACTTCCGAAGCAACTGCACTTCCTCGCGGCATTTCCTGGATGGCGAGAGGAAAACGGCTGTTTCCGAAGCCGCATGCCGAGAGAGGATTTGGTCGACGCCTCGTTTCCTACCGTTTTGTGTCGTTTTTCATTTCGGCCCTTGCTGGCCGACTCGGCCGTTTGGTAGCTGCCTGCTCTCTCTATCTCTCTGGACTTGATCCTTTGCAATTCGAAGCGCACCTCCGCATGTCGGCACACTGTCTCTGTCCCAGACAGGCGTGCCGACTTTTGTGTGTGTCACTCCTTTTCACCGACACTTTTTTCTGGGATTCTTGTCTATGTCTCTCTTTTTCGCGACACCCCTTCCCGTCCACTACCTGGAAAAACAAACTGCTCCATCGTGCAGGCGCGGAGACAGTCGAGCCGGTGTAGAAAAGGGAGGCATGCCGTTGAGCTTGACCGACGGCGGTTTCCATTTGCTTCCTTTTCTCTCTCGGATACTGCTGCCCTTCCCTGTGGTTCCCCTCTGCAATTCTGCGCATTTCCCCTTGCGGTGTTGTTCGTTTTTCCACTTGATCGAGTGCTTCCACTGCAGAGAGCGACACACATTTGGGACTCCCGGGTTGACTGGTATACTCTGTCTCGTCCCTGTCTTGCGCGTCGCGCGCGCGTGCGGGGACGTCTAGAGCTTGCATCGATACTGTTTTGGCTGTTTTTCGTAAGCTGGAGGTAACTCTGCAGTCTTTGTGTTACCGTAAGTCGCGCGGCAACTCGGGCAAGATGAAAGAATGAAGTTATCCGACACCCTTTCGGCAGGTACGGGGGCCCCGTCTCTCGAGTTTTCTGAACGATGCCGCGTTGCCCCTCAGCAAACTCCCGAAACATCTGATCCGGTGCAAGATTCGGCACAAGTCGATCCGTTCAAGCCTGCACGGTAGACTAAGATTGGAGGCTGTTCCGTGTGGATTCTGTTTGACGTGACCGTCGACTGTGTCGGTCTCGGATGAGGTACACGAAGGCACACAAAATTTGAACCCGCAGTTCAACAGGCACCGTGCAGAGAACCCCCTGCCTCGGGTCTTTCGACGTCCGGTCTGCATGATGTCTTTTCCGCTGAGTTTTTATGGTATTGGTGTCTTTCTTCGTCTCCCGGCATTCCTGTGTTTCAGCTGTAAGAATTGACGTGGATAAATGACTGTGGACGAGTCGAGGGCCTCGCCGTACGAAGCCACTTTGCGATATTTTTGGTGTGTGCTGTCTTCGTGTTTGCGGTCCCTCGACTGGAGGAGTGAAAACAGCCCGCACGCCTCAACATCTCCGCCTCTGGCGTTGACTCCGTCAGCGATTCTGTGTTTGGCAGCGCAGTCTTTGGTGCACGTGAAGCGGTCTGCGTCGTTGGCTTCTCAAGGGTCCAAATCTTCGCACTGTTCCCGCGGAACCGTGATCCGCCCTCGACTCATCCCTCGCGACGGTCACCTTCGTGACGTTTTCTCTGTCCTCGAACACTTTTTGTCAGAGTCCACTGTGAGCTCTCGACGCCCGCGTCGGGCCGTAGCAGATACAGCCGTGCCACGGATGGCGTCTTGTGCGTCAAAAACTCGCCTCCGGAAACGTCCGGAAGACACCTGTGTGTCGGACGTGGACAGCGATCCACCCCCGAAGAAAGCAAGTGTCTACGACTCCTCTTCCCTTGTGTCGAATGCCGACAAAAAAACTTCTCATGCCTCTTCCTCAGGGGCTCGCCGACTCAACGACCACCCACGGGGGACGGGCGAGGGAGCAGTCGATGAAGCTCCGGTGTATGTACACCGCATCCTGGGATCGAGAAGAGGGTACGACAAGACGCGCCCGCCCCCCGCTTCGAGTTCTTGCGAGAGTGAGGGCAGAATCAGGGCGGAGGCCGGAGGGGAGACCCGACGAAGCTCGAGAGTTGGCCAAGTCCTGGAGCTTTTGTCGGCATCAGGGAATGGCGAGCAGGCGGCGTCGCCTGGCGAAACAACCGCTCCGAGCTCGCCCCACTCCATCCGCGTGACAGCGTCCATTGACGTGGCCGAGCAAAAGGGTACGGTAGCATCGAATCTTTCTGGAAAAGACAGCGAGAGCGAAAGCCCACAGGGAGAGTCAGCCTGTTCCAGCTGCCTCAATCACCGAACGTCGGCATGCAGCGTGTCTGGCCATTCTCCACGACAGCGGTCGCCGGCGGTGCGCCCCGGTGCTGCGCCCTCGGCTGTACGTCCAGCGTCCCGTGCCCCTTCGAGTTCGATCGGTTCGTCGCCATCCGCTTCTCTCGCCCGGCCACCAGACGGCGCGAAAAGTCTCCGGCAGTCTCTTCAGGCTGAGGACTCGAGCCCAACCGCAAATGCGGGGCGATCGTGCTCGTCTTCGGCCTCCTCGTCCTTAGACGCGGCGGTTGTAGCCTCCCCAGCGCTGTCGTCGGCCGGCGCGGGGCCTGCCTCGGAGTCCAGCTCCACTCCCTCGTCTCGTTCGCCCTCGCTCCCACCGTCCTCTCCAGAGGGTCCAGAGTTGCCTTCCTGGATCAAGCAACTGAACTCGCCAATGCTCCCCTCGATCCTCTCTGCAGTTCCGCGGGCTGCCGCCGCTCGCACTCGCCTCACCACAGCGCCAGGCGACAGCGAAGACCGATCGGCTCCGCCGCCTGAGGAGACGCCTCAAGAACTGGAAACTGTAGAGCCGTGCTACCGCGCACGAACTGCGCCTGTCGATCCCCCTCCGCCGTTTCCTTTCCCTCTTTCCGTCACACCCAGCGGCTCGCGAGGCCGGTCTGCCGCCAGTCAATTCGCGCTCCCGGCGAGAAGCAAGGCGGCGCCTTCCGCCAACGGAGCTTCTTCCAGTGAACACGCGGAGAAGCGGAAGAGCTCGCAGGCCTCCGATTTGCCGAGCCACGCGAGCGTCGCCTCGACGGGCGTCGCGAGAGGTCGAACAGCGCAGCCGGCGGGCGCGGGGCCAGCAAAGGGCGAGAAGTCTGGAGTCGCCGCACGACACGAAGGCGTTTCTGCTGCTCGGGAAGAAGGTGCCGCTTTCTCTTCACAGACGCTCAAGCGCCTCGGAGAAGACCGAGGCGCAGCCGCTGTCGCTGGGGGCGCGGCACAGGCCGGGAGCTCGGGAACGGCTGGTGCGCGTGTGGTGGCTTCTCGCGGATCGAGCAGTGCGTCACCGGGCACCCAAAGTTCTGGCGGACACGCCCGTGGCGATGGCGTCTCGGGGGCGTCTTCCCAGGGTTCTTCGGATGACGCGCCAACATCGCCCCGTGCAGGGTGTGGAACCGGGGCGTCGCAGACAGCGGAGACTGTCTCCTTTTCGTCCCCTCGATCGGCTTCTCTCCATCCTTCGCCGCTGCCGCGGGCGCTTCCTAGAAGGGGCGGAACCGTAGGTAAGGAGTCGCGCAGCCTCCGTGAAAGAGGCGGGTCAGCTGCAGCGCAGTCGAGGGGGGCTGTCCTGCATGGTGCGCTTCCCGGCCAAACGTCTTGTGTGTCGTTGCAACCCACTTTTCTTCTCGAATGATAAAGAAGCCGTCCGACCCCCTGGGCTCCCCGTGTGTGCTAAGCGGCGCGCGTTCTTCTCTGCTGGCTGTGTCTCCAGGTGTCGGCACTCTTTCTGTGCAGCGAGGCGGAATCGGCGGCGTTCCTGCTCTCTCCGAGCACCCGTCCTTCTCCCTAGAGAAACAGCTGCAAGGTGCGGAAGACCGGCGAGCCTACTTGCGGCGTCTCCTGCGCGGAGGCGCCCCAGGGCGCCCGGAATGGCCGTTGCCCGTGGAGACAAAGACGCTGTTGGAGGCCGCCGGCGTGACCGCTGGGCGCTTCCAGCCCGATCGCTGGTTCGGCTGGGGCATTGAACCCTTTCCCTCGGCGCGCGTCTTGGAGTGGAAACTCGCCAGAGTGCTCGGACGCCCAGTCCTCGACGCCGCTGCGAGAGGCGACGCGACCGTCTGGGGCGTGCTCTGCCTGTCGCTGGGGGCGATCCTCCTGGGTGCCGACGTCGCCGAACTCCGCGCCGGCTTCCAGAGACAGGGGTTGCCGGTGCCGGACCCGCTCGTCGAGGGCCGAGCTTGGCTCCGGGGCGCAGAGGGCGGGAAGTGAAGCTGGAACCAAGATGCAGCCACAGGCGCCAAGAAAGGAAGCGTCGCACTTTAGGCGCGAAGAGAGAGTGAGAGAGACCCCGCTGAGACGCAAAGTCGCGAAGCCGCAGGGGACAAAAACGCAGGACAACCTAGCGGAAACCAACGGGGAGCGAGGGAAGGATACGCTGCCGTCCAGGTTCAGAGAATGATGATGTGTCTCTCTGATCGCGCAACCCTTCGAGCGCGTGCGTCCGGGAAACGAGAAGAGTAAAACACCGGAGAGTCCGTGAGAGAGACGTGGAATATCGAGAGCGGTACGAATGCCGCAGGATATGTGAACATACATTTGGATCTCTGGTGTGCACCCGCATTCGCGTTACATTCATTTAGAGATTATATGCATCTGTATGTTGAGACAATGTGCTTTCTCGTGTGTTGCCGCAGAATTTCCCTTTGTGGGCATGTATGGTTCGTGTGTGAAGCGGTCCAGCCGGGCACATGGTATACATGCTTGTCTAGATGCTCTCTGGCGTGTGCTCTCGCTCGTCGACTGTGCATATTTTATATACCGCCATGTGCATCTGTGCGGCGGTCCATCCGTACCCGAATGTATAGATTTGCTTTCTCGTCTGATATGCGTTACTCGGAATGCCGATTGTTGCCGCACGCAAATATAGGTAGCTCCGAACGGAAGCCAAAAGGCGTTCCCAGCCCGGTGCCTGTCTATCGTGCTGCGGACGATCTACTGGGAGAGAAATAGTTGATCTGTGCGTTTGTATCAACATGCTGTTCTATAGATAGATGTGACTAGCAATAGACGGCGTTGCGGCAGGCACGGGAGACAGTGGAAAACGAGCCCCTATGTTGGACAGAAAACCATTTTCTTTTTCGAACCACTGGACATGCGCAGCGTTCGGGATCTTCGTCCTTTTACGTGGAAAGCTGAGCAGCCAGAGAGGGGAAAAGGCAGGTGACGGACCCGGTCCCCGCTGCCGCGTACACCGCAATTGTGCCTCTGCCTGAGAACGCCGAAGGAAGACAGCTCAAGTCGGAGAAAGGAAGTTCTCAGTTTCCTGCAGGCGCCAAAGACCTGAGGCGACCGTCTGTGTGACCACGCCATGAGACCCGTCCTTGCAAGTATCACACGGAGGCGGCAGTGTTTCATATGTCTGACGAGCGAACGAAAGGAACGTTTGATGTTGTGGAAAGCGAGGCGAAAGCGGAAATGGGGACGACAGAAACAGCGCGGCGAGTTCAGACTGTTCTGCCATCACGAGGCTTTGGAGAAAAGACGGTCTGGCTTGTGCCCTATAGGCGTGTGTTACAGTGTATGTACAGCTCGTGTGTTCCAGTGAGAGGGCAGTGATACAATGAAACATGTCACGGGACGTCGGGAATGTGCGGGGAGAAACGAACCGGCCCTCATCGTCCATGCATCTGAGGGCGCTGTTCTTTTTCTGTCAAGAGAAAGAGAAAAGAGAAGGCAACATGTGTGAAGGGTAGTACGATGCAACGTGACGCAGGCTGCCGGGAGGAGAGAAGGAGACGTTTTTCGTGTAGCGATTCAAGCGAGGGCGCGCTAACGCGGCGTATCCGCCGTGCGTGGAAACTAGGGTGTCCTGACACGTTAAAACGGCGGGGAGCCATGAGTGGCAGCACATTTCAGAGACGGTCAGGTTTACAGCCGGGCAATTGATTAGCGGCGCACTCTAACTATGGGAATCTCACCTTAGAAGCGCGTGCGTGCAGTCATGCACGAAGGAGGTTCGGCAGATTTTTGGGTTGCCGGTCGCGTCGACCTAGAAGTGGCCGTGGCGGATTATATATCCGAGACGTCTATCCACCTGTTTTTCCCGAGACGAGTCGGTCCTCTTCGGAGCGAACCGAAGCGGGGGAGGTGCTTGCTTTTTCCAGGAATGTTCCCTTCACCGGCCTTGCGCGCGTGACGTCTCACGACTTTGATTTCGAGTGTATAACACATGGGCCCATCCACCTCGACAGAAATAACTTTTCCGGTCGCTCTTTTCCCCCAAGGTCATGTCTTGCTGCTACGCACTCAACTGTGTTTTCCTTGGAGAAACGTAACATGCCGCTCGTGCGTTAACGAGAAGGCCGTTCTTTTCGCGATGTGCGAGCATTCGTTTTTTCTTTTCCTGCGTCGTTGCAGGGACCCGAAGCCGTTCATGAGTGCGCGTCGACTCTCTCGTTTAATGTGGGATACCAATCAGCAAACGGTCAGTTTTTGTGAGTCATGTAGAAAAGCAATAGAGATGTGCATTTGCCGCGCTTCCGCCAATCCAAACGTCCGTAGGGAAGCGCGTTACTCGTTTCTTTCACTGCTTCACGCTGTTCAAATCGGGAACGACCCGGTCGTAAAAGTAAGGGCTTGCTCGAACACCAAGTCCACACCTGGCCTCACTTAGGAGAAACCAGAAAAGCCGTACCACTAATTAAACCATCGTAACGTTACCCCTCTCAAATGGATTCGCCTCAGCCGCGCAGGTGCAGCGTTCACTGCACAGAATGGAGTCAAAACGACGCTTTTAGACAGACTCCGTTCCCTGAACTGATGAAAAGAAAGCGCCATGAAGGGGTGCTCCAATAAGGATTATATGGCAATGGTGTCAGCGTCAGCCTTTGATGGCACCTGTAGCACGGGTCTGGTGCTCGGCATCACCTGTTACCGTTACCCGCAAAAACGCGGAGAGTTATGTTTGGAAGGCCCTTCGTTTTACTAGCGACCTAATCGGTCGAAAGGGAGGACAGAAACTCGTGCCGGTTACACAGAGAAACAGAAATGTTGTAGCTGTAACCATGAAGTCATTTTACTGAACCGTGCGGATACCCTATATACATATATGTAGTTAGGGCGCGTACTTAGATACGCATGCATGTATAGGCGTACAATGTCTCCTTCAGCTTGTCTGTGCATGTCGGCCTCCACACTCCGACGGCCCCGCTGTGCATGTTAGGCATTCAAGGAGAAACACATCGTAGAGAACGGCGCCGTTTCGTAGTCTAAAATTGCTTTTTTCAGTAAAGCGATTTCTTCAGTAAGTAAAGCAACGGTGATCGTCGCTCACAAAGGTGAAACGACCTGAGCAGGGGGAAAATTCTGTGAATTTCGACGTATTTGCAAGTTATCCAAAATACATACACTCTCCGGTAGCGCAGAATATCGACTAACTCCGTCCATACCGTCTTCGCTCTGACAAAAGGTTAATGCGTTAAACGCCACAGAGCGTGAGCCAATGTTGAGGCTGGGCATGAGTGCTCCGACACTCTATTTCGTGCTGGATTCGTGGATGGGTGAAGGCGCGATATCTAGAAGTCCCTATGGACCTTTTCCCATGTCTTTGTGCTAAAAGATTCTTCTGCCTTTGAGACGTTCAGGGACGGAGTTTTTCAGAAATGGTACCACCGAAGAGGCGTAAAACGATTGAAAAGGAGAGAACGTGGAAGCACTAGGTTTCCCTGAGAATGACACAGGCGATGCCGCTTTTAGGAACCCAACGTACAGGGACAAATGAGTGCGGTTAAGGCCTGCCGCTGGGGAAAAGAAGCTTGCCGAATCATGGACTCCTCCAACCCGGCCGCTCCCTCTTCCCTTCCGTTGTCCTTGCAACGAGAGAAAAAAACGTGAGGAAGGAAGAAGTCGAACTAAGCTCGGTTATTCATCTAGAGGGACAGCACAGTTCCATGATTCTCCGTGATTTTGTAGGAAAGGGAAAACCTTCTGCGTAGGTGTCCATTGTCGCCTGGTGCTCTACGGCGAGAAAGCCAGATCTATGTCGCATGTCTCTGCGTTTTTTTTTCCTCAGGCAGAACTAGCCCTAGTCTGCTGCCGTCTTCATACTTTCCCCTAGGGCTGCAATACGCGCAGCCGCTTGAACAGGATCCGCGCGTTCGACGGAAAAAGGCAAGAAGGAAACCTCCGCTGGGGGCTTGGCAGGGACGATGACCTGGGGGACTTGCCAGTGAGGATGCAAGGCGCCTGCATAGACGAACAACTTTCTGAGACAAAGACACCAGGACGCAGCAAAAGCGACAGAGAAGGCAGGTGTCAGGGCGCGAGAAAGAGGCCACAGGAGGATATTTTTGGAACAGACCACCGCCGGTCAGCGCGCAGCTGCAGGAGAGAGCGCGCAAGCCGGGAAAAGGCAGAAACGGAGACAAGACGGAGGGACGACGCGAATAGCTGGGCAGGAGAGGCTGGCATCCCCGGCGAAGAACGCCGCACAGAGACCCGACCCAGGAGCAGCGAGGACGAACAGAGGTAAGGAAACGGAGAAGCCGTTATTAGCAAAGCCGCTGAGAAAAATGTGGGAGGAGCGACGCGTGCGGGGTCAACGGAAAACAGAGAGCAACTTTTGAGAGAAAATGGCGCGGGGTGCACTCTGACAGGAGAGAAGAACACAAAGGAGTATCGCTGAGGAGCACCAGAAACAAACGTCAACACTCACCTGTACATGACAGGCCGGAGTCGATTAGGTGGCAGCATGCGTTTCACAGCCAAGTTGAGCTGCATATACACCGGACAAGATGGAAGACCAGAAACAGCATTTCGCGATCTTGTGCCCACCGAATTCCCATGATTTCGTTATCAACAGACTGCGGTCTCTTTTCCACTTGCCCCACAGAGGGCCGGATTCTCCGGAGTCTCGCACCCTGGTTGCCGCTGCATTCCTTTTGTCTCCGCTGGGCACCCAGCGACCGGCACGACGATGTTATAGTGATAAAGAAACAGTCTCTCCTCTCCTGTACACGAGGCTGAGTGTCTCACAACACAGACCACACTGGGGATGCTTTGACCAAGGTTACTTCACTTGAGGACTCGGCGTATGTTGCGAAACGCACAGACGTGGGAGTTGTGGTGGGGTGTATCGCCTTTGCGGCCGCGGTTTCAGCGCTTCTGCCTGAAACCCGCCGCCGCAGCTGTAGACAAGGTTCATTCTTGGGATGTTTCTGTGAAGCTAGGGCGACAGAGAAGCTTTTTTTGTGATTCACACTGGCAGGAACAGAAGAGACGTACAATCATAGCAGGGTTCCGGGCCATGATCGTCTTGGCCGTGATGATCTTCGGCCCCCCGGGGTGAGCTGCAAGGAGACAAAAACAAAGAGAGACGGGGTTGCCAAGTTGCATTTGCCTCTCCACCATCGCCGCCTAGGATGCCTCCTGCGAGTCTCGCTTCCTTCCTGTCCTCTCCAGCATGCGCAGCCTATCACGCTACGACGACAGCAGATTCTCCCATGCCCCAAAAAGCGTATATGCCACAGACCGCGCGCGTATGCTCAGATATATATATATATATATATATATGTAAATATAAATTGGTGCATATGTGCATATGCGTCTAAGTGTGAGGACGAGAGGAAAGAGGCAAACGATGACTCAAAGGAGACTTTGGAAAGTACCTGGAGGCACTAATCACGACAGACAATAGGATATTGCCAACGAAAATGAACCTCAGTGGATGTGGCGAGTAGAGGTGGCCTCGAAGGAACCCGTGCAACTGTTGACCTGTGCTCCTATGCGCGTAGCGAAGAGATGACGCCGCTTTCGCCTTTTCTTCCCTACTTTTACGATCGAATTTGTACACCTTGGTATCCCATGTGTGACCCGCCATCTTGAGATGAATGGCGTTCACCACGATGACGCTGTCTCCCGCCGCAGTTCGCGGCGTAAAGTCGACGCGGTGTTTCCCTTGGAGAAGACGAACGACTTGCGCCGCTAAGCCTCCAACGCTCTGCACAAGACGCAGGAAAAGGGACAGGAAAAACTACGGAAATCCACGCACATGCCATCCGAAAAAGAACGGCACATGTCCACGTCCTGACAACGGGCGCATCCCGAACCCAAAAATGGAAAGGAAAAAAGGAGAGAGAAACCGAGCCAACAGGAGAGGGAAGAACGCAGCTATCCCAGGGTTTCATACGGGCAACGGTGGGATCGCACACCCGTTCAAAAGCGCCAAGCAGATTAGCGGCTACTCGCGAGTTATTGATACGGAACAGAGAGCAAATGGACGTGCAAGAGACACCGGAACGCCAAAAGCTATCCAACAGATGCCCCGGGGATTACTTCACGAACGGGTCAACAACCGTGGAGCGGCAACGGCCGATTCTGATGCACTTGAGAGCGCGAGTTTAAAAGTTCTCACCCTTCCTTTGCCGTCCAGGACATGCCAGTGGTTGCCACTCTCTTCATCCAGCATCGTCACAGCCTTCAAACTGGTGTGCTGTTTAGCAAGGGGGTGGTGGTCTCTTGGCATATTACGTTTCATGAACGGCCGGCTTATCCTGCAAATGGAGAGACAGCGCAAATATATATTTCCTTCCACTTTCTCTCGATACACACGGACCAAACAATCAATACCAGCACTGCCTGCGGTCTTGTTTCTCGAGACACAGAGGAGACAGGCATCAGATGGTGAGAGTACCGACGGCCACAGATTACGGAACAGCGAGAGGTGTGCAAAGACGAGGGTCTTCCAAAGGCCCTTGACAGCGAACGGATGGGAAAAAAGGATTACGACATAATTACAACTCCCTGGTACAGATAAGGACGTGAGGGTTTTAGGATCTTGTCGCTTCCAGCTGGTCGAATGCCATTTCGAAGGAACAAGGCTCTTAATATACGATATATATGTATATATATATATATATATATATATGGCTTCGCAAAGGCAGGGGGGATGACGGCGACGCAGCTGCGCTCCCGAAGCACAGAGAAATAGAAAATGTTTCGTCGTAGCATTCACGGTCCGTGTTGCGGAACTGGGAACGAAGGTGATGTGCAGATCCATTCCTGCGTTTTGCTGCAGAGACTGAAGATTTCTGGATTCGTCGATCTTCGCTTTGCTATCTCACTGCAAATCTTTTCCCGCATTTGGGCAAGAATGCAAAGCAAGAAGGGAGAGACCTCCCAGCAGATCGGCACCTTTTGCTGCGGCCTTGCGAGAGTGCAATGTAGATACACTGCACGGCGGAGGTCCCACCAATATGATCGTGGGAGGCAGGTCCTACCATTGGACGTCGGCGAAAGGGTTGATGTGGCCTTCGTGAAAAGACCCTTTCGGGTAGCTTTGCGAGAGGCGCAGAAGGGATCGCCACATGGTGGAGAGAAGGAAAGTAGAAGGATGTGCGCAAAAACGAGAGGGTTTTCTCTTCTCGAAGAACTACGAAAGAGAAACACTCAAGAAAGCAGACCCACCTCCACGTGAGAGCTGGGTCTTCGCTCGGGCCATTTTGACCCGGCCAAGAAGACACGCGTGGAAACAGAACGAAGAGGAGAGGCCTACATACCAGTAGAACCGAGACAAAAAAGTCAACTCCAGTACCGTCGAAAGACTCACAGAAAGAAACAATCACACGATCTGCAGGTGGCCGGATTTCTGCTCGGTGGGGTCAGACGACTCGCCTGTGAAATCCTTCCGGATGCTGGCTGTTCTTGTGCCGCAAACGAAGACTGGAAGTCACAGAATTGACGACAGAAATCGATGGAAGTGAACAATCCGTGAGCGACACCGCCCGAGGAAGCTCTCCTGCCCGACAGATGTGCTGCCTTGGGGCTGTCCGTTTTGCGAAAGTGTGCACAGATTGAGTTGCATGCGCAAAAGACAGCGAACGAACCGCGCTCGACTACGTGACAGGCACGCATACCGAAGCCAGTGCTGAGGCGAAGCAGTGCCGCTCAGTATACTCTTCTGAAAAGATGGGAGCTGTCGGACCAGCATTTTGAGAAGAAAAAACGGGATGCATCGTACAGAAAATACATTGTTCAACCGGATGGTACAAATGCGTCAGTGGGACCGCTGCCGATATCCTGTCAAAAACAGTGTACGCCGACACGCACATACTCGTACAGGCACACGATGGAGAACGTGCAGTTCGAAGACACATCTGTTTTGTGCTTTTGGAGCCACGCCGAAGGACGAGCGCCGGACGCGCGCCGGAGATTCATGGTTGGTTGTCCACGTGGTCAGTTTCTGTGGAGGCCGCAGTTTTTATGTGACTGCGTTGAGGTTGCTGGGGAAGAACGTCGTTTAGGTTTCTACGAACTACCTGTTTTTCGTGGGGACATACGTCGAGTTTCACTACTGGTTTAGATCTTGCATGTCTCAAAAGTCTACAGGATCCAAGTTCTATTGTGTTAGCGGAGCATAGTTAAGATGATAACTACTGTGGAAACAGAGCCATCTGAATACCATCTATATCTAAAGGGACCAGGGTTGCTGTCAGCTGTATTGGATAATCTGAAGGTTCGTTTGTTTCCTCGAAGCTAGCGTCACCGAAATGGACATCCACCCCGACATTGGGGACGAGGAAGAAAGTCAGTGCAAGAGGCAGCAAGGGGCATAACCCAGATCCTATGATGACAGCAAGGTCAAGGTTATCGAAATTGCAACTGCCCCTCTCATCGTTCATTGTTTTTATGCCTAACAGGTACACAGAAAGGAAGTTGCCCATATACTTGGCCAGAGAACTTCCAAAGTTGTTGACGCCAGCGACGACGGCGTACATGGTACTTTCAACCTGGCGTGGACACAAGCGGGAAATCAGGACACATGAAGGCATGAACGCTCACATACTAATCACCTCTTCAATTATTGCAGCACTGCAGAAGTACCAAACTTTGTCCGGGATCCCCAGGTAGTCGATATTCCAGCGATATATCATGATAACGTCAAAAACTGATGTTAGACAGGTCAAAAGGGAAGTTATCCAGAAGGCTTTGCGCAAGCTCCATTTGCTGACGAATTTTTGAAAGAGCATAACGCCAACGAACCCGAAGACCACCTAGCGTTATTAAACGTTTCCGCTTGTGCGTGTGTCTCTATCGTATTCGGTCCTTGCTTATCTTCGCCGGTTCTTCGGCTCTTTCTTGCTCCTTCCTTTCTTCTATTCTTTCTGCCTACTGCTGACTCCTCACTGGAGCAGGCGGCGAAAGTCATCGTCGGATCGAAGTGCCCTTCTTGGGCGAGACGCTACTGATCATTGTCACTCTGCACAAAAGCAGGTTGAACGGCCTACTGCGGAAAGCCACAGGTTTTCTCTCTGTTGAACGCACCCTACCGAAAATTCTACTCGATTCCTGGTTGGGAAAAAGGAACGAGCCCTTGCGTGAATCTGCTACGAAAACATCAAACACGCCTAGTGATGTGTCTCTCAACCAACGAAAACACAGAACAAACTTCTTCCAACAACGTCTTGCCCCAGCACCACCGCGTGGCAATGTAGCATCTTCGTGCCTGGCGTGTGAATTGGGGGGAGGGGAATAAGGCGCTCTGTCAACTGGTTTGGGAAAGTCACCGGTACCGATCTAGTTGTCGTAGCGCAAACAGTTTTCTTAGCAACGCCAGTCTAGTACACTACTAGACGAAAAGAGGGAAGCAGTGTTCCGAAAGGGAATGAATGAGGCTAGTCCACAGCGTGGCAAGAGGAATGTAATCACTGAGGTTCACAACCAGGGTATTAGAGAGAGAGGCACTGAATAGTGAGGGCTGACATCGGTCCCTTCGCCGACCGCTGTGTGGCTCAGAAGACAAAAGAGATGCACAGAGACTGCAGCAGCGTTTTTCCTTCATCACTTGCGATTCCATGAGTGCTGCTGAATTCTCGATCAGGGTTCGTTGTGCTTGCCGCAACAGCAACATCAATTCGTCTTCTCTAGCGTCGGTGGACCTTTTCTCTGCGGCGCCTCCCAAGCGTCGTTCCAAACCCTTTCTCTGAACATCCGCAGTTTAGAACACTCCAGCGTCAGTCAAATGGTGCGAAGGTTCTCGTAGAAAGTCCCGGTAGCAGTGAGCAATTCGACTCTGAAAGGAGCTGTAACAGGCCTCCGTTCCAGTGAAGAATTTTTTTCTGTTGTTCCCTACTCACTTCAGTAACTCTCGTTCACAGGTCGAGAAAGATATATAGACCCATATCAGTGAGACTTTGGTCGCTAAACTATATATATATATATATATATATATTTGTAATTGTTTACGCCCAAACCTAGGTTACGCTGGACGATTTGGCACATGTGGGGAACAGTTGTTTATGTATGTCTTTCGGCGAGACGGAGAAATATCCACTAAAGTCGTTTGCTCCATAGTGACCGGCGCGCATGAGGTGTTATATGCCTTTCGAGTGTCTCTCTGGACGGCGTAATCAGATCTAAACGGCTTTCCGATCAGACGAAACCGCTCTGCATGGCCCACGGCCATCTTTCGTTTCCGGTTTGTCGTTTGTACGGCGGTGCATGCAAATCTGCGACCTTCCACCATGAACCGTTATTTTCTAGCGAAAAGTTCCCTAAACGGAAATGAGCAAACGTGACAGCATCCATGTTAACCGGCAAGAGAGTAGTTTCTTCTATCACCCCAGCCGAAACAGAATTGCCACAGTTGTTCTTTGGGAGAACTCTTTCCACCGGACCGGAGCAACAAACATTTCATTTCAGAAACAATTTCATGTACATTGGAGCCACGGGATTCTAACGGACCTAGGCATACCGTTTCCATGCCTCACATGTCACGACAATCGACTTTTTTCACGTTGATCACCAGCGTTTGAAACCATCAGACTGCTAGCGTGGCTTAATCCACGAAGGCTGCAGCCGAGGATAACGCCATGGGGCGTGGTGACAGTTGCAGAAGCAATGCTTCGTCACCTTCGCCAGAAAAAAAGTTTGCCTGCTTCAATGTGCGCATTTAGGCCCAAAGTTCACTGCACTCCGCGAGTTGCTTTACGGTTTATGCAGGGTGTAGGTCCACGGCAGGTTTCTTACCCACCGCCTCAGCCAACGGCGATTGAATTGCCTGGCTGTGGCAGGCGCGTTAGTTTGTATCTCAGACCTCCATCAGAGCTTGTGGTAATGCACGGACTTTACAGGACGACTGCGCTCATTCAGTTTTCGGGAACCCCCACGGAGACGCCGCAAGACTTATGGAAAGGAGAAACAGAATACACTCGACGAGCTAACCGTGTCGCGCATCCCCTTTTCGAATAAAACAGACAATACACTCGACGGATTACCACACAAATTCGGTCGACGGAAAACACCCTTTCTCAAACGCGACCTGTTTCCAGTGTTTCCCTTCGCCGACTGCTACCCCGCCCGATCCTATATATATATATATATATATATATATATATATATATATATGCTCATATAGTGGTGTATGATTATGTGACTTCAATGTATGTCCTCCGGTCTGTGTTTTCCTGCGTTTTTATTCTTCGTTCAGTTTTTGTGGTCTTCCCTCTCCCTGATAGGCCACCCAGTCAGTTTAGAAAATCCATCTGGCGAGTGTTTTGCAATTGTGCCGAATTTCCATCGGCACAGGTCCCTTTATTTTCGTCCCTCTGGCTTTGTTTTTTTGGATGATGACGAAAGCATTCTCGTCGAACTTGATGTAGCTGCCATCTTTCCGACGGGTTTCCTTTCTCCTTCTCACAATCACACCTTTCGGCATCTTTGGGGCGGTACATTCGGGGGTTTTGTCACGCACCGATACGCGGATGCGCGCACCGATTTTCCCAGTTCCATACTTGTTCCTGATGCCAATAATGCACGCCTTGATCACACCGGTGTTATCCGCACACCGCACAATCGACTGCCTCCACAACCCCAGACAGAAATTGGAAAGGGAAAACATTTTGTCACATGTAGGAAGTGAGAAACGAAGCAGTCGACGAAGCCTGCATTTCCGCTCAAACAGCTCCAGTCCAAACCAGCGCAGCGTCTGCTCTTCCTCAACTCATGCCAAACGATCCCAGACACCGTTCCTGGAATGCGGTAGCAAGAATCTCTGGCTGTTTTTCTCCACGGCTCTCCATAGAAGCGAGGCTGAACAGAATCTGAACAAGGGATCGTGCTTGTGCAAGCGCTGTGCAGACGGGAAAATCAAACACGAAACTCGGCTAATGCCGAGAAAATCTAACAGATGCAAAGAGGAGACAATAGAGTAAATTCGCTCCTGAGACTTCGCCCTGGTCACACAGGATTCAGGTTTTCCATCGACTGTTCGTGTCAACGACTGCATGCGTGTGTACACAGAGAACGACCGCTGTGTTTGTCAAGTGAAACGCCCTGGAAAAGCGAAACGGAACAGCTGATTCGTGAGACTTGATGAAACAGTAATTAATGACCGCAAAACACAACTGTAGAGCGAGAGAGCCTCGCGTTCTCGCAAAGTGAAAAACCTCGAATTCGCGCTCTGAGGAGAGAACATCGCAGTCCAGAACTCTCAGTCGTCAAAACGCTTCACTCTCCGTGGTTCAGTCACTCCCCTCATTCAATGCTTGAAAAGTTATTAATGATTTGGAATGCCAGGAAAACAGACAGTCACTGAATCTAAAAGTCGAACGAGAGGCCAACGGGAACCGCCGGCGGTCATGTGCGCATGCACGAAGTCGACATTCTCCAGGCCGGAGCCGGTTGTGCTTGTCGGGTAGGTAAAACGCGGGACGCGCCAGTTTCTTGTAAGTGACATCCTTTCTGGGATATAAATGGTTTTCCCTGCGTTATTTTCTCCCTATTCCACACGTTTCAATGTCTGGGACAAGGAAATAGAATCAGTCTTACCGCAAAACAAAAACGAGCACAACACTATTGGTGGACTGACCCGGGGTCGTGCCTCAGAGCAGGCGACCTAAAGAAGTCAGCTAGGGTATCGCGAAGCCGTGAGGTGGGTTTTCGTGAAAAGACAACTCTAGCTAGGTTGGTATTGAACAGAGAGAGCTAGAGAACGCGTTCCCGTTCAATGCGTCTTCAACGACATCAAGCAGGGACAGCTCGAGGCTTCATTCCCGTTCAGTGTGGACTTTTAACGACAGCACTCCGCACACTCCTCAAGAGTCGCAGACTGCCTCGTCCACGCCGAGGCCAGCCGTAGATCAGAGACACTGTGTCACCTTTCGGAACTCACCGCAATTTGGAGAGGCCTTCGCAATTGCCTCCTGCTCACCGTTTCGAGCTCTCCTGCATTTGAAAGGGCTGTGGTTCTGGTACTCGTCCCAAGAAACTACCGTTACGCGTAAACTGGGGAGTCGCCTCTTGTGTTGTGACGCTCTGAATGTGAAACGCGAGTTGTCGATACCGTCTAGACGATTCCTGCGAGAATCTTCCGCCGCCATGCTTACAAATAAATAATTGGTTTAACCCTGCGACGGTCTCGCTAGGGGAGCCCCTTCGCCCCAGACGGGCTCTTTTTCTGCCCCTGACCATTTATTGCCGTGCACAGGTCTCTGACCCGAAAAACCGGCTCCGGGGTTCCACATCAACAGGCACGGCTACAGGCAAACTCTGTGTTTCTCTTCGCGAACCCGTAGATTCGGATACCTGATCTCTCGTGATGTTCTCTCTGAAAGCGAGAGCAGTCGGTCATTCGCGTTCGAGGAGTCTCTCTGACACGCAGCACGGCCGCTGCAAGGGGGAGAAATCGTCCACGGAGACGTTTCCCGCCTGGGGTCAGCTCTTCTGTGTCAAGATTCTGCTAAAACGGGCGCTGACCACTCCTCCATATGCGGATCAGAAGGCCGAGACAGCTGGTAAATTTTTGACTGTGAAGAAAGGCTCGGTTTTTACTCAAGAAGAAGTAAAACTGTCCTGCTGCCTGACTTTCACCACGACGTGATTTACAGTCAGAAAAGGCGAAAGAGCCGACCGACTTTCCCCTCGCTTTCCCCAACCCCATCCGTTCACTGGCCACAGAAACAACCTACGCAACCACTGACCTCGTACGACCCACAATGAATCGGGATCTTGCCACTTGGAAGCTTCCCTCTCCAAACGGAAAATGCACAAGTGTACGTCTAGCAGTTTCACACAAGCTCGTCGTCTCGTCCAGGTGTCTCCAGCGGCTACGCTCAGGCACGACTGCCTCGATTCAGGTCGCCTGCATCTTCTGTCGGACTTTCCAAAGCAGCCACATCTCCCACTTCGTCGATCACCTCGGCGGCGAAGGGGTCCGGCGAGAAGGGATCTGTGCAGAACATACTCCCCGCAAGACGTTTCGAGCCTCAAGGCCAAACCAGGCGCAAGGATTTCCCACGAACTAACGCGATCTCCTATTTCCTAGTACCATCAGGTTCTGCTTTAGTTACTCAGAGTGTCGACGCTTTGTGGCCCGTCCCACAGAAAGCATGGCGTTTGAGCGAGAGAATGCCAACAACTCACAAAACTACACGACACAAGCGGTCCCTGTTACCCACCCAGTCGCTTTACACCAAAATCTGCATGCGGGCATGCACAGAGCACACGTTCTTCCCCGCCTCTGTGAATGTGTCTGCGTATTTCGGAAGAGGAGCTACACATACGCACGAGTGGATCAATGCCTGGCCCCAGCTGCAAGGACAGGGAGACAGAAGATACCCCACGATGGACGTGAAAACACAGGGGGACATGATCACCCCATCATAGCGTGCGCGGAAAAGAGACTGTGTGCTTCGCTATTCTTCGCGCTCACCATTTGCTTCATACATGGGCGAAGTCGGGGAGTATGTCCCACCCCTTGCAGGTGCGTGTGCGTCGTCATAGGAGGGCGAATTCGCAACGTTTGGCATCGGCGAGGTCGGCGAATACGCAGCGGGCGAAGACGGCGAATACCGAGGAGACTGGACCGTGAAGCCTGAGCACAGAACGCCAGCCACAGAGAGAGAGGGGCAAATTCCCGATCGCCTTCGTCCACATGATTTCGCCCTTTCTCCCTTTCTCTCTCAGCGCCCGCCGGAAGCTCTCCGCGCCGATACGTGGACGGTTTCCCTCGTTTTCCACCACGTTTTTCCAGAGACGTACTTGGCGAGAGAGGCCCCTGACCCGGCGCGCCTCCGTAGCTCGGGCTCTGAGGAGAGTACGGCGCGAACGTCGGAGAGTACATGGGCGAGGTTGGCGAGTAGCGCGGGGAAGTCGGCGAGTAGGCTGGAGAGAAGGGCGACGTCGGAGAAGTTGGGTTGCTTTGCTGTACGGGGGACGTCGGCGAGTACGACGGAGAGGAAGCAGAGAAGTGAGGCGACATCGGATTGTTGCTCGGCGAGAACGGACTCAGAGGCGTCTTGCCGTCTCCCGGACCGGCAACTGGCGACGTCACACTCAGGACAGCGGACGTCGGCGAGTAGGCGGGAGACGTCGGAGAGTAGCTCGGCGGCGACGAAGGCGAGTACGAAGGAGACAGTGTCGGCGAGGTAGGCGAGTACGAACTTGGGCCTCGAACCCTGCCGTCGCCAATTCCCCCCGGAGAAATCACCATGTCCACGGCGCTGGAGCTTCCGTCGTTCCCCTGGAAGTACGCGGACTGGGGCGAAGACGGCGAGTAAGACGGCGAAGACGTTTCAAGTGCGCTGCCCAGAATCGGAGAGGTCGGGGAAAAGACGCCTCCGGGAGGCCCCGCGGACGGAGAGAGGGGACTGTGTGGATCTCTCGGAGAGAAACACGACAGCGGAGACAGCGGTGAAGTCGGCGAGCGCGGCGTTTGCTGCGTAGGCGAAAACTTCCCACCGAGCTGCTGAGTGTCGACACCTGCATGCGATCCGCCGAGCGCAGTCGGCGACAGAGGGTTCGTCGGACTCGTCGCGAAAGACGTGTAGACTGTCGAGAAGGGCGTCGGGGAGAAGACCGAGTTCAGTTGGTGAGGCGAAGGCGTGAAGGAGCCGTCAGGAGTGATCAAGTGACCGTCGGCGGCCGACGTCGGCGAGCCGCCGAGGAGTCCCCCCTCTAAGTCGCCTCCCGCGCCGCCGAGACCGTCGAGGTTGTGCGACGCGTCCTTCAGCTTCTCTTCATCGATCAAAACGTCGAAGTAGCCCGTGCCCAGCGGGCACAGCTGCCCCATCATAATGTTCTCGGTGACTCCCTTCAGGTGGTCTGCCTCGGCGAAGACGGCAGCCTCCATCAAAATTTCGACAGTTTCCTCGAAACTGCACTTCATCAAAGGCCCCTTGTCGATACGGTTGATTCCGTGGCGCGTAATGCTCATCAAGTAGCCCTTCTGCGTCATGGTGTCGCACAAAATCGCCAAGTGGCGGTAGTTGACGTAGCTGCCGTCGAACGAAATGACAGCTCTGAGCTCCCGAAGCAGCGCGCGGCGAACCGCCTCGATTCCCAACACGTGGAAGATCTCGGTCATGTCGTTCGAAGTCGTCCTCGCGTGGTCCACCATCGGAATGGGCAACACATCTTCCAAGTTGCAGCCGTCTGTGTCCAACACCCAGTTGTTGGTCCGCTCGAACTTCCCCTGCAGCGCACCCCGAGAGAGAGACAGGCAAGCACACGTCACCTGAATCGCGAGGCACACACGACGCGTGCGAGACCAGGAAGGCAACGCTCGCGAAACAAAGTGCAGGAAACGACATGGGTCAACGCGAAGAAACTGCCCTCGCTGCGCGCTCCCGCAAAGCCATGCACCCGCGCCAGGCTCTTTGCCCGTTATATATACTCCCCCCGGGGCGAGAGAGAGAGAGAGAGTGCCTGGGATTGGTCTCGGTTCTCTCGGCTGACCCCTCAAACAAAAAGAACGGCTCCCCGCGATGGCTGCTCACGAGTTGGACATTGTAGACCGTTCGAGCTTCTTCCCGCATGTACACTTTGGAGATGTTGGTGATGCCGCGCAGCGTGATGCCGGCGAGGCACTGGACCATCAGTTTCTGCAGAAACCGGTCTTCCGCTTCGGAGACGTCGTCTTCCTCTTTCTCCTCGCCCTCGCCCACGCCCGGCTGGTGCTTGATGCGGATGCGGAGCACCAAGTCGTCGCTGTTGTCGTCCGTCCAGATGCAGTCTAGCTCCTCGTTCGGGAACTCCGCGTAGATTTTCTCGCCGATCTCCTTCATCGTCAACTTCTTGTCAATCATCACTTTGCTGGCCATTTGAATGCGCAGCAGCCAACGGCCCAAGTTGTTTGGAAGCTCGTCGTCGTCCGGGAACTCGTAGTAGTCGTGCACCCACTGTCGATCCTGCGGGATGATCGTGTCCGTCGGGTCTGGATCGTAAATCACTTGCGACACGACCGTGACGCGGTCCAACGTCGTGTGCTCCAAGTGCGTCTGCACAGAGAAAAAGACCGACGCAAAGAGCAGAGAGGCAGTGACGCACGAAACACGAAGCAAAAACGAGGGCAGAGAGAGCAGGAGAGAGATGCAATCGCGCAGGCCATCGAAAGACGCGCTCCGCGAGGAGAAAGAAGAGACGCCAGCTGTTCGCCTCCGGCGTTCCGTCCCCTCAGATTCCAGTGTCATCGCGCACCTGGACGTCCTTGGCGCGCTCCTGGTCCATGGCGATCTCGTCCTGCAGATACACCGTGAGGGACGGCGTCTTGACCTGTTTCGCGACGTTGATCAACTCCTTCAGCCTTGGAACACCAAGCGTTACGTTTTTGCTCCCGACACCAGCAAAGTGGAAAGTGTTGAGAGTCATCTGCGTCGCAGGCTCTCCGATCGACTGGGCTGCAATCGCCCCTACGCACTCGCCGGCGTGCGCGAGGGCGCGGTGGAACTGCCGCTCGACTTCTCCGAGAAGCCACTGCAAGCGCAAGAGAAAGAGACCCAAAGAGTCAGCGACGCCGGGTGCATGCGGAAACCTCACTTCCGAGTCAAGTCCCATGCAGCCTCTGAGGGTGACGGAGAAACGCCCTCCCACCAGTCGCTTCGGCGGCCCACAAACATCTCCCGCCCGTACACATGACAGAAAGGGTTCTCTTGCGCGGCTGTTTCCCAGCTTCCACTCGTCTCGACGGCGAGATAAGGTGCACACTCAACACGTCTCAGCCTCTCTTCCCACTTGGCAGAGCTGCGGCGGTTCAGCGTACCTGCAGCGCCTTCGGGCCGACGCGTTCGCGTTCGAGGAGTCGCCGCGAGTTCAGCACCGTTCGCAGATGGGCCTTCATGAAGATGGTGGCGTTCTCTTGCACTTCCGCGGAGATCGCGTCTGCGTTCGTGGTCTGCTTGACGACAACCAGTTTGTCGTTGAGCAACTCGTTGACTTTCCGAGCGATTTCAATCGGACTCTGCTTCCGCGAGTTGTCACCGCTGGGGAACTGCGCCTTGGCGAACTCGAGCAGCCGCAAGATGTTGATGGGGATGTGTTGCTTCGTCTCGCCGTCTTTAAAAATGTGGCGACACAGTCGGTTCTTGTCTTCGCGGATCGCCTCAAATTCCTCTTCCAGAGGCTGCTGCAACTCAAAGTCCGTCAGGATCTCGTTCCGCATCTCGTCCGACAGCCAACCCTTGCCGTAGCTCTCTTGGTCAACGTCGTGCCGATACAGCCGCTTCAGCTTCTCGTTGTCCAGCGTCATCAGCTCGACCGTCTGGTCTTCAACGTACTCGCCACTCATGCCGTCCTCGCCGTAGAGAAACTGCAAAACTTCGCAGATCGAGTTGCGCACCGTCCTGTCGTAGTACACCATCACGTCTTCCATGGCTTTCATCAAACGCCGCTGAATGTACCTGAACGCAGGAACATAGCCGAGACAAAACGACCTCGCGTCCACGCTCTCGTGCGCGCCTCGGCGCATGCACTCGACACCCAAATACAAGTCCGTTGTCAGACACACCAAGCACGTCGGCACAAACGGATGCCTCGAGTCGTCGGTAGACACTACACGTGCAGGTGCACACGAACGCTCGTCTCGCACTTCCATTATACATGCATATACAGCTGTAGACACAAATTAATACACACGTACTGGTCACACGAACACTCAGAGCTGCATACATACATATATACATATGTATACATATGTATACATATATATATATATATATATACATATACGTATACGGGAAATTTCCACTGCACAGAGCCCGTTGCTCTTTGGTGGCGCATGGGTGTCCCTCGGGCTCTGTTTTTTGGCAGGGAACCGGATGCGTTTGTGTCTGGCGAGTGTGCGCGCGTTCGCGTCTTTGAGTTTGCCTCGCTCACCCTGTCTCTGAAGTTTTGCAGGCCGTGTCAATAATACCTTCCCGACCACCCATGGCGTGAAAGAAGAGCTCGTGAGGCTCTAAACCGGAAAGGTAGCTGTTCTCAACGAAGCCGCGACTCTGTGGCGAATAGTCGAATTTGTGGAAGTGCGGCAGCGAGCGCTCATTGAACCCGAAAGGAATACGCTTCCCCTCGACGTTCTGCTGGCCGACACAGGCCATAATCTGGGAAATGTTAATGGTGCTTCCTTTGGAGCCCGCCAGCACCTGCGCGCGGGGGAACAGCGCAAAGGCACACAGAGCACACTGAAGTGAAGCAGTTCCGGCCGCCTGCGAAAAAAACCTTCCCAAGTGTCCCCCGTGTCGGCGCCCCCAACGCGCCGCATGTCGAGAGAACCGATTCTCTCCCTTTTCTCGCGCCGCGCGTCGACCGAATCGATTCTCTCTCCCTTTTCTCGCCGGCCGTCTCTTCTCGCCAGTCGTTTCTTCTGGATGTCTCTTTTCTCCGTCGTTTTGTCCGTCCCCCTGCACAGCGGGGAGTCGCGTTTTCTCCGGGTCGGTTCGTTTGCGCGGCTCTGTTCTTACCATAGCCATGATGTTGTTGGATTCGTCGAGGCTCTCTGCAGCGACTTTTCCACTGCGTTCGCGCGCGCTGTTGAGCTCCTTGTTGACGCGGGCCTCGAAACTTTCTCGCAGACTTTTTCCGGGCTGCGATTCCAGGCGGCCGCGGTGTGCGAGGCGAATCAACTTGTCGACTTCCTTCTTGGCTTGGTCGAGAATGTCTCGCACCTTCTCGTTCGTCTCCTCGTTCGCGATGATGTCTTTACACCCGACGGTGAACCCCTGATGCAGGAGCCAGTAGTTGGTCAGCTTCTGCAGCGTGGACAGGAAGTCCTTCGTGCGCTCCGGGCCGGCCTCCAGCCAGAGCAGGTGAATCAGAGACCCGCTGGCAGATCCGACGATCTTCTTGCAGATCTTCCCCGCGAGCAACTCGCCCTGGCGGATGATCACCCGCTCGTCCCGCTCACTTATGAACAGGTTCTCCTTCTTCCGATCCACGAGGCCCGCGCCCACGTCGCGCTGCATGTTGATCCGCGTCTTCGTGTTGCCGCCCGAGACCGAGGAGTCGAAGAACAGCAACAGAGAGAACAGCTGCTTCCCCGTCCACAGAGGCACTGGACGGACAATGGCCGGCGGCGGGACCACGCCGCTCCAGTACGGAATCTGCAGCAGGATGTTGTACACCATCGGCTTGGTCAAGAAAGTGTCCCGCCGGGTGAACTTGCTCACCGCCAACAAGGAGTCCTGGACACACACACACACGGGAGAGAGACCGCGCAGCAGCCAAAGAGACAGGCAACTCGTGGAAAACCCCGCGAGAGAGAGAGAGGCCGCCGAGCCGGACTCTCGCGTTGCCTCCAGAAACGAACTCGACGCGAGAGTCGTGGGGCCTCGGAAAGCAGAGAGGTCGGCGCGAAGGCAGGAAGACAACGACACCGTCTCATCTGCGCTCACCCCACAGAAAAAGAGGACCGTGACAGGGAGAGACAGAAAAAAAGTCACAGCACGAGAGGCCTTTTGAAAAGGGGCACGAGGGAGAAAAGGAAAAGCGACGCAGGCAACATATGCGGCCGCTCAGACGGCAGAGTCTAGGCAGTCACCCGGGGGAAAACGCCGGCTGAACTCCCGGATGGAACTCCCTTTGAAATCGAATCGCTCGCCCGAACGTCCAAAAGCTGTCGTATCTCAACTGCGGGCGGCCTGCAGTGCCGACCCAGAACAGAGAGAACGTCTCTCGCCGTCCTCTTTCTGTCTCTCCGCGCACTCGCCTTTCGCCTTCTCTCGTCCCTCGCTCTCGACTGCCGCCCCCGCCGCGCGCAAACCCACAAGCTCTCCCCACTCGGCCTCACCTGCACGATTCCCATAACCGGTTTGTTTCCCTGCGGCGAGACGATTTGCTTCGGAACCTTCATCAAGTGCTTGATCTCGGCGCGCGTCTCCTCGCTTTGCGCCAAGTGCAAGTTCATTTCATCTCCATCGAAATCGGCGTTGTACGGAGACGTGACCGACAGGTTTAGTCGGAAAGTCGAGTATGGAAGAATCTTCACTTGGTGCCCCATAATCGACATTTTGTGCAGCGAAGGCTGTCGATTGAACAGCACAAAGTCGCCGTCTCGCATGTGGCGCTCCACCCGATACCCAACCTCCAAGACAACTTCGCCGCCCTTCTTCGCGTGACGTAAATCGAATCTGCGAGGCGCACGCCGCAAAGAAAAGGGAAGGAAATCCTAGGCCGCAAGCGGGCCACACAGCCACTGTGCGCCAGCCTCCTTCGCGGCAACGAGAAATCTCCACTCAACGCGTCTTCCACCCCCCCCCCCCCCGCAACGCGCGCACGCAACCCTCTCTGCAGGTGCATTCATATGTCTTCAAAACTACAAAGACACGAATCAATATATATATCGACAGGCGATTGTTATACAAGACGTACGGACGCAACGGCCTACCCACCGCCCGGTTGTGTGTACCGGCACGGGTGGAAAGAGACCTATACATATATATATATGTATATATGTATATGTGTATATGAATACGTGTGTATACGTAAAAGGGTGAAGTATTGTCTGTGAGGGAATATTCACGGGCTTTGCCAAAGGGAGACGAGCGGGTCTTTCTCGGCCCTGCAAGAGGGACCCGAGTGCAAAAGAAACTCGTCCCCGAACGGGAGAGGAACTCGTCTCTGTCCGGCGCGTTTCGCACCTGCTGCCATCATCTCGGATGACGTATTTCGCGCCTGGCCAGTCGAAAGGGCCTGTCTTGACTAGCTGCCGGAGCTGGCCGATGTTGAGGGGCGTCACGAACTCTGGGTAGGTCAGTGTCATGGCGATGCTCTTGGGGACGCCGACTGTATCGATAGGAAGCATCGGATCTCCTGCGAAAACGCGACGGCGAGGAAGAAAGGGCGACCTACTCTGGGAGCGAGACGAAAGAGAAGTGGCGATGCATGCACACCGGGCGGCGTGAGTTCTACTCGCGCAGAGCGCGAAGAAAGACGAAGAGCGGCCAGTCGCCCATACAGCGAAAAGAGGCTGCGGCAGAGAACCAAGAGAACGCGGTAGAGTCCGAAGAACCCGTTTGGCCTGTTGCCGCGAACCGACGGGACTAGGAGCAAAACCTCTTACCCGTGATGACGGTACGCGCCGAGAAGTCCACACGCTTTCCCATGAGGTTGCCACGGAGCCGTCCTTCTTTCCCCTTGAGCCGGGCGCGAATCGACTGCACGGAAAACGGGGAAAAACGCGCATTTTTCGTGCACAGAACAGTCCCCAGCTCGCCGAGTTGCTCATGAGTCCACGTGGCGCCGTCGCCAGAGGGTTTGTGGCGCTAATCTGCCTCTTTTCTGAGTTTGCTGGTCCGAAATAAAAGTCGAGAACACACCCGAGTTCCGCGCGGCGCTCTTTCCCACCTTTATCGGTTTCTTCCCTCGCGTGGTGGCGACCGGCATGCCGGGAATGTCGTTGTCGAAGAGCGTCGTGACGTGGTACTGGAGCAGCATGACCATTTCCTGGAGCACCGCACTGGGAACGCTGTCGCCCTGTCTCTTGAGCGAGAGGTTCGTTTTGACGATGTCGACGAGCTTCAGCGTCAAGTCGTCCTCGCTTCGCGCGCTGCCGTACTGCACAGACGGCCGCACAGCGAGAGGCGGGATCGGCAGCGTGGAGAGGATGAACGACGCGGGGTGGGCTCTCTCGGGGTCGAAGCCCATCATCTTGAGGTCATCCTCGGAAATGCGCCGAAGCACCGTGTAGGCCTCTTCCGCCGCGAAGATCCGCCGGATGTCTTCCGCGACGTCCTCGTCGCCTTCCTCGCGGTTGTCAGGGAACAGGACCATGATGTTGGGCCCTTCCTTGAAGTAGCGCGGTTGGACGCAGCCGCAGCCGCCCTCGCCCTCCTCCGCGAGTGGCGCGGGAGCCCCGTCCGTGGGAAGCGGCAGGTAGCCTTCGCATCGCTTTCGTCCGGAGCAGGCGTCCAGGACGTGCTTCAGACGCCGCGAAGGCGACCGAATCTTCAATACCTGCTGCATCTTCGGGTCCCGGCGGTCCACGAGGAGCTTCCCGCAGGCGTAGCAGACGCATCGCAGGACTCGAAGGACGGCGCCGAGGAAGCCGTAGTGGTAGACCGGCTTCACAAGGTTCAGGTGGCCAAAATGCCCTGGGCAGTTCTTCACATCCATGTTGCAGGTGCGGCACTGCTGCCGGTAGTCGAGCGTCCCGAGACGCAGATCGTTCAATCCGTTCGCTTTGGGCATCCCGTGCTCGTACAGTTCAGACGTCGTCACCTCGCAGACAGACATCTTGCGAATTTGCTCGGAAGAAAACACTCCAAACTGAAGTTGATCCACCCGCTTCAGCGGCGCCGACGAGTACAGCGCTGCGGACGACGAGAGAGACGACATCACGGCGAGTAAAGAAAACACACAGACGGGGAGACCCGAACGGAGAAGCGAACGCGAGGGGAGTGGCGTCAAGCTGCGAAACCGAGAGAAAGGACCTTCGAAAAGGGAATGTCTGCTTGTGCCCCGGACGCGACGCGTGGTGCGTTTGCGGAGAACGACGGACTCGGTGCGAGTCCGCCGGGTGAGTGTGTATGTACACTCGTGGACACGTGGGGGCTGCAAGAAGACGCAGAGGCGCGGGGAAAGGAAACTAAAGACCAAAGCGCACGGGGAGATCCGGGTGTCTTTTCCCTGTTGAATGAGGCAAGCCCTCTGGAGGGGCGCTGGGGGGCTGGGCGTGTGCAGCCCTGATGCTTGCGACCGAAACAGCGGAAGTTCGGGGAGACCCGGAAGCAGTCAGACGCCACACACAAGGACTCGAGAGGAGTTCCGTCCACGCGGGAAACACAGGAAACGCGCCGTTTACAGAAAGCAAAGGAGAGACAGGCGGGGGAGTTCAGGCCTGCGACAGCGCAGCGACGCCGTGTGGACGCCCGGGCGAAAAATTCGCGGTTTTTTGCAAAGCCTCCAGGCGGCGGGCAGAATGCTGCAGGAAACTACGACAGACACTCTCTGTACGACCTGAGGTCTTACAAGCTGGCGAGAGAAGACACTAAAATCCGCGGAAGTTCTTCCCCAGAAGTCCAGACGAACTGTGAAAACAGCATGCAAACCGCGAGGGCGGGCCCCAGTGGGAGCAAGCGAAACGTGAAGAGAGTTCAACAAGCAGACTGGGGGAGTTTACGGAGTTGGACAGGAAGGAAAATGAAAAACCGGGAAATTTTGTTGGGCGAAAAAGAAGGAAAGCCGTCCACAACAGCTATTTTGACCCCGGATCCACCTTCCAAGGAAAGCCCATACGTTTACAGGCAATGACCAAAACGCTGCGCCCCCGAGAAGAAAAAGCAAATGCGTCATATCGCTCTCCAGTCAAAGCGATTGGGAGACTGAAGGCGGGTTGAATTTTGGACCGAAAGGCGGACGGTTACCCTCCGAAATCCGTATTCCCGACGGGACTCCACGGCCGGTACAACGGGGTGGAGAAATTGAAAGCAAGATTGCATATTGCATGCAATTCTTTCCCTGGGGGTCACTGCAGACCGTTTTCATCGCGTCAACTTCTTGAATCCGATTTCGTATCCCACTTGATGCACAGTGCAGGATATAACCCACTTTCATCCATGTGGGACGTTGCGTCGAAATACGGGAACCTGTCCTATCGCGTGCAAAGAGAAGATAGCTGAAAACGGACTCCGAAAGGTGAATCACACAGATCTCTAGCTGGTTTTCAAGGCATCACTCTGCGGCTCTTTCTTTCTTCGCCTGTGCCCACGAGTGTCGAAAACAGACGGCAAATGTACCTAGTATCACATGAAGAGAAGGCATCAATCGTCCCTCACAAGTTTTTCTTTCTTCAAATATTATAGTCGGGATAGTCGTGGATATTCTGTATTGATGAGGATGGTTCCCGGGGTCTCCATTCGCTGTTTTGCCTCACCTCATGAGCCCCGAAAAAGTTTTCTTCCTCTTCGAGAGCACGTTGTTTTCTACAGGCATCTCCCATTCGATCCGACTAGACGCATCACGGTGAATGTGAAAGAGGCTTTCTGCGCATCTTCAGCGTCGCCCTTTCGCAGCCACAGGATCTTCGTTTCCCCCCCCGCCCCCCCACCACCC